>NC_092339.1:204767272-205070303 GCF_046630445.1 Rutidosis leptorrhynchoides
TTTTCTGAACCTTTCTATGATTATATGTTTAATGAAAACTATATTTACATGATTAAATGTTTCCAACATGTTAAGCAATCAAACTTGTTAAGACTTGGTTGATTGAAACGGAAATTTTGTAAACGTCTGATTACCCAGTTTGACCAATGATTCACGAATGCTATAAGTTGTATATGACATGATGATACATAAATGAATAAATATATATGTTTAACATGATATAATGATCATCAAGTATCTCATTAAAAATAGTAACAATAAGTTATATACTTAAAAAGGAGACTATTGACGTATGAAACTCGAAACGATACATATAACGATTATCGTTATAACCACGTCTTACTAAATATATATGAAGCATATTAATACATTGTTATATTATATATAACATGATAATATGATAATTAAATATATCATTAAGTGTATTAACAATGAACTACATAAGTAAAAACAAGACTACTAACTTAAGGATTTCGAAACGAGACATATATGTAACGATTATCATTGTAACGACATTTAAATGTATATATCATATTAAGATATATTAATATATCATAATATCATGATAATATAATAATTTAAAATCTCATCTGATATTATAAACTTTGGGCTAACAACATTTAACAAGATCGTTAACCTAAAGGTCTCAAAACAACACTTACATGTAACGACTAACGATGACTTAACGACTCAGTTAAAATGTATATACATGTAGTGTTTTAATATGTATTCATACACTTTTGAAAGACTTCAAGACACTTATCAAAATACTTTTACTTAACAAAAATTCTTACAATTACATCCTCGTTCAGTTTCATCAACAATTCTACTCGTATGCACTCGTATTCGTACTCGTACAATACACAGCTTTTAGATGTATGTACTATTGGTATATACACTCCAATGATCAGCTCTTAGCAGCCCATGTGAGTCACCTAACACATGTGGGAACCATCATTTGGCAACTAGCATGAAATATCTCATAAAATTACAAAAATATGAGTAATCATTCATGACTTATTTACATGAAAATAAAATTACATATCCTTTATATCTAATCCATACACCAACGACCAAAAACACCTACAAACACTTTCATTCTTCAATTTTCTTCATCTAATTGATCTCTCTCAGGTTCTAACTGTAGTGACCCAAACTTTTCCATGTTTATATATATTAATTGAGATTTATATTTACATGATTAAATGTTTCCAACATGTTAAGCAATCAAACTTGTTAAGACTTGATTAATTGAAATATATTTCATATAGACAATTGACCACCCAAGTTGACCGGTGATTCACGAACGTTAAAACTTGTAAAAAAACTATATGATGACATATATATGGTTATATATATAGTTAACATGATATTATGATAAGTAAACATATCATTAATTATATTAACAATGAACTACATATGTAAAAACAAGACTACTAACTTAATGATTTTGAAACGAGACATATATGTAACGTTTATTGTTGTAACGACATTTAATGTATATATATCATATTAAGAGATATTCGTACATCATAATATCATGATAATATAATAATTTAAAATCCCTTTTGATATTATAAACATTGGGTTAACAACATTTAACAAGATCGTTAACCTAAAGGTTTCAAAACAACATTTACATGTAACGACTAACGATGACTTAACGACTCAGTTAAAATGTATATACATGTAGTGTTTTAATATGTATTCATACACTTTTGAAAGTCTTCAAGACACTTATCAAAATACTTCTACTTAACAAAAATGCTTACAATTAGATCCTCGTTCAGTTTCATCAACAATTCTACTCGTATGCACCCGTATTCGTACTCGTACAATACACAGCTTTTAGATGTATGTACTATTGGTATATACACTCCAATGATCAGCTCTTAGCAGCCCATGTGAGTCACCTAACACATGTGGGAACCATCATTTGGCAACTAGCATGAAATATCTCATAAAATTACAAAAATATGAGTAATCATTCATGACTTATTTACATGAAAACAAAATAACATATCCTTTATATCTAATCCATACACCAACGACCAAAAACACCTACAAACACTTTCATTCTTCAATTTTATTCATCTAATTGATCTCTCTCAAGTTCTATCTTCAAGTTCTAAGTGTTCTTCATAAATTCTAAAAGTTCTAGTTTCATAAAATCAAGAATACTTTCAAGTTTGCTAGCTCACTTCCAATCTTGTAAGGTGATCATCCAACCTCAAGAAATCTTTGTTTCTTACAGTAGGTTATCATTATAATACAAGTTAATAATCATATTCAAACTTTGGTTCAATTTCTATAACTATAACAATCTTATTTCAAGTGATGATCTTACTTGAACTTGTTTTCGTGTCATGATTCTGCTTCAAGAACTTCGAGCCATCCAAGGATCCATTGAAGCTAGATCCATTTTTCTATTTTCCAGTAGGTTTATCCAAGGAACTTAAGGTAGTAATGATGTTCATAACATCATTCGATTCATACATATAAAGCTATCTTATTCGAAGGTTTAAACTTGTAATCACTAGAACATAGTTTAGTTAATTCTAAACTTGTTCGCAAACAAAAGTTAATCCTTCTAACTTGACTTTTAAAATCAACTAAACACATGTTCTATATCTATATGATATGCTAACTTAATGATTTAAAACCTGGAAACACGAAAAACACCGTAAAATCGGATTTACGCCGTCGTAGTAACACCGCGGGCTGTTTTGGGTTAGTTAATTAAAAACTATGATAAACTTTGATTTAAAAGTTGTTATTATGAGAAAATGATTTTTATTATGAACATGAAACTATATCCAAAAATTATGGTTATACTCAAAGTGGAAGTATGTTTTCTAAAATGGTCATCTAGACGTCGTTCTTTCGACTGAAATGACTACCTTTACAAAAATGACTTGTAACTTATTTTTCCGACTAGAAACCTATACTTTTTTTGTTTAGATTCATAAAATAGAGTTCAATATGAAACCATAGCAATTTGATTCACTCAAAACGGATTTAAAATGAAGAAGTTATGGGTAAAACAAGATTGGACAATTTGATTCAACCATAGACACTCTATATGTGAATGTTGGAGTTAGCTATACAGGGTTGAGGTTGATTCCAAAATATATATAGTTTGAGTTGTGATCAATACTGAGATACGTAAGAAGATTCACTCAAAACGGATTTAAAATGAAGAAGTTATGGGTAAAACAAGATTGGACTGATTCACAAGTTCCCTAAGAGGAACCGGAAGAAGAGTCAGAACCAGAAGAAGAATCGAAACCGGAAGAAGATTCGGAACCGGATGAAGAAATAGAACCGGTGGGGGAAATAATAAAACGGTTAAGTAAAAGGAAATCCTCAACCAACCGACCAAGGTTAATTATGGTCAATGGTGTTTCCGCCAAGGAAGCAAAATATTGGGAGGATTACCAATTCTCCGATGAATCGGATTCCGATGAGAATTCCGATGATGTTATAGAAATTACCCCATCTGATTTTAAAAAGGCAAAAGAAAATAATAAGAGAAAGGGCATAAAAATAGAGAAATCTAATTCCAACCCCGATGAACTTTATATCTATCGTCAACCCCCGAAGTCCTTAAGTTGTAACAATGACCCGGGAACCTCTAAACCACCAGGTTTTTCTAAACCAATGTGGATAACGACGACTCGTATTAGGGGAACATCATATATCCCTAGAAACTTGGCAAAACAAACCAAAACCGAAGAAGAAGAAACAAGTGAGTCGGAATAAGATAGTTGTATTCGTGTGGTGTAATATAAGTAATATAGTGTGCTTATGCTTTATGATGTATGTAAAAATTGCTTGTATTAATAAGTATTTTTTTATGAATCTAACTCTTGTCTATTTTACAGTATAAAAACACAAAATGGATAGACAACCCAATATTTTAAGAGACCTACCCGGAGACATGATTGATGAAATCTTGTCTAGAGTCGGTCAGAATTCTTCGGCACAACTATTTAAGGTGAGATCAGTTTGTAAGACATTCAAAGAACGTTCCAAGAATGCCTTGGTTTATAAAAGGCTTTCGTTCGGAAGATGGGGAATATCACATTGGGAAATCCATAAGTTACGATGTGTTTACTTTGACGCATATATTGCGGGGAACCCAAATGCTATTTTACGCAACGGGTTAAGAAATTATTTTGACTCAGTATATCCGAATATAGGACTTCGTGATTTAGAAAAAGCGGCTAACATGCAACATAAAGAAGCATGTTATGCTTACTTGTTAGTAATGTTCGCTTCTCACCAAAGTGAGAACAAGAACATCGGGCTACAACTATTAAACAAAACGTTCCCACAAGTGACGGAGTCGGTAATTGGGGTAAGAAATGAGGTTTTTAGATTGTTACGGGACTGTTGGACATTACGTAACCCTCGTCCCTTTGACGACGTTACAACACGATGTCTTATCAACGGCCATAACGGTTATGTTCCACAAGACCAAGGATGGGAAGTAATCCTAGTAAAACCAGAATGCATGACTTGTTTCTGGACGTATGAATTACGTGTCTTTATTGCCTTTGCTGAACGACTTGTGTACTAGCTAGAATTATCTTCACAACTATCTTGTATCGAAGTTATTGTGTGCTATATTTCATGCTTTATGTAAAATAAGCGGTATTGTAAGTTTGTAAAATATTGTATAAAAGTTTGAACGCGAAATATTATTATAATCAGTTTTTCATATAGAATTGTAGTAGTTGAATTGTATATTAGCTACTAAGTATGAACTTAACGGGTAGGTACTACCCGAATTTAAACTTATAAAACGCTAATATGAAGAAAAAGCTTTTATAAATGAGTTCATATTATGCTACGAAATACTATTAACTACTCTTAATATTCTGTATGATTAACTTGTTCCATTTGACTATTTTGAAGGAAATGGCACCGACTACTCGACACACCGTGAATATGAATGAAGAGGAATTCCGTACTTTTCTAGCTTCAAACATAGCCGCAGTACAGGCTGCGCTACATACCAACAATAACCTTGGATCTAGCAGTACAGGAAATCGTGTAGGATGCACCTACAAAGAATTCACTGCCTACAAACCTTTGGAATTTGATGGAACCGAAGGACCAATCGGATTGAAACGGTGGACCGAGAAGGTCGAATCGGTGTTTGCCATAAGTAAGTGTACTAAAGAGGACAAAGTGAAGTACGCTACGCATACCTTCACAGGTTCTGCGTTAACATGGTGGAATACCTATTTAGAGCAAGTGGGACAAGATGATGCTTACGCACTACCGTGGTCAGCATTCAAGCACTTAATGAACGAGAAGTACCGTCCCAGAACTGAGGTCAATAAGCTCAAGACAGAACTTAGAGGGTTACGAACCCAAGGATTTGATATTACCACGTACGAAAGACGATTCACAGAATTATGCCTATTGTGTCCGGGAGCGTTCGAAGATGAGGAAGAGAAGATCGACGCGTTTGTGAAAGGATTACCGGAAAGAATCCAAGAAGATATAAGTTCACACGAGCCCGCCTCCATACAACAGGCATGTAGAATGGCTCACAAACTAGTGAACCAGATTGAAGAAAGAATTAAAGAACAGCCTGCTGAAGAGGCCAATGTGAAGCAAGTCAAAAGAAAGTGGGAGGAAAACGGTGATAAGAACCACCAATACAACAACAACAACAATTACAATAATAATCGCAACAATTATCCCAACAATCGCAACATCAATCGCAACTACAACAAACGGCCCAACAACAACAACAATAACAACAACAACAACAGCAACTACAACAATCATCCCAACTGTTGGGATTTAACAAGTTCCATTATGTATAAAACATTTTAAGAATCAATTAAAAGCGGAAGCAAGTAATTACCATTTTAGAACATGTTAATCTTTAACCAATTAAAGTTAAATCCCAATTAGGATCAAGTTGTGAAACATACTTACAAACTACAAGCAAGAAAAGGGTTTATACCTAATCCAAGCTTGTTGATGAGTGATGAAGATGATGATGATGAATGGAGTTCCAAAAGTATGAAACCTCAAGATGATATACCCCAAGCTTGCCACCAACACTTTGTACTTTGGTTAGGATTTAACTTACACTTGAAATAGACTTGCAAAAAATTAAAATGAGCTCTCCTACCCCTAAGAAAGGTCACGGCAGCAGCAGCTCCAATTGAGGGAGTATGCAGAATTTTTTTTTGCTAGTTTATGATGTGTATTGCATGTGTGTGTGTTGGTCTTGCAAAATGTATTGGTTAATATGCACATGGAATGCAAGTAACAAGGTAAAAGCAAGTCAAAAGAGCATGCCTTCTCCATACTCCCATGCCACTTCCAATCTTTTATAAACTTATTTTATAAGACTAGATTTTATAAAACTAGTTTTTATAAAACTAGTATTTATAAAACTATATTTTATAAAATACATTTTTATAAACTTGCACATTATATATTTTACAAAACTAACTTTACAAAATGTAACATAACTAAATTAATTATTTAACCTATAAATAATTAAATCCATATTATAAGTTATGTTTACATTATTTTATAAAACCAATTTTATAAAATGTAACTTAACTTTATTAATTATTTAACCTATAAATAATTAAATTCTTGTTATATAAATTATACCATAATTTATATACACATCAAGTAATATTATTTAAGAAAACCATTTTTCTTAAATTTCAAGTGTTGCGTAATTCAATCAACGATCCAATCGTTAAGATCAAAATACGATTAAGGTGTCGGTAAGCTTGTTATTGGGTATGACCCGACTTGGATCATAACATGTTAGCCACATTAATTAAATATGTCTCTCGGGTATACGAAAAACTTACAATCTCCCACTTGCACGAGAAACATAAGAAATTAATGCAAGTGATGGATACCACCTAACGACCGTCCACCACCCCCAATATGTTATGACTTTGTGCCATTCAATAACATCATCCCTTTTGAGTTCCCATCTCTAATATGAATAGGTGAATCTTTACATTATATCCTTTCATCCTAGATGTCATGTTAAATCCAAGAGATATAGAGTGATCACTCTCTTCTAGATTTAACTTTTCAGGCCTTAAACATCTGACTCTCAACGAATAAGAGGGACAAATTCCATCTTGACTACATACGTCCTAGATATATACCTTGCATTATACCTGAGCTCTTCCTTATGAACTACCATGTTTCAGAATAGCGAAGGAAAGATTCAAGGCACAATACTTGGTAAATATCCGAACCCAATATGTATCTCAGGTCAGAGGATACAATGATATTCGCCTTTACTCAAGATTACATGTGATCAACCACAAAGGCTCCATTTAGTAAATCTTGATGGCGGGTCTTCCAATATTTGTATCCCACAAATATCTATGAACCTTGGTTGCAACCTTGCCCTACATTCATCCCGTGAATGTACACCAATCCAAGTTCATAATAGTCTAAACCTCACACTTGTTCCCACAAATGTGATCGACTACGGAATTTAGAATAATTGCTTATTCATGGATAAAATATGCAAAATAAGAACATAACTCAAAATAAATTAATACCATAATTATATTAATGAGTTTGAACAATTTCGTTCCATTACAATACTTAAAACAGATCATGACCAATCACTAGAATATCGAAGCCCTAATGCACAAACATGTCCTGCATGTTTTGGTCCATGTAAGAGCTTCGTGAGAGGATCCGCTATATTAAGATCTGTGTGAACTTTGCGAATACATATCTTTCCCTTTTCAACTTCATCCCTTATGTAGTTGAATCTCCGCTCAATGTGACGGGTCTTTTGGTGAGCACGAGGTTCTTTGATTTGAGCAATCGCACCCTCGTTGTCACAAAAGATCTCAAGAGGGTCCTGAATGGAAGGGACTACTCCTAGGTCGTCGATGAATTTCTTCATCCATGCAGCTTCCTGAGCTGCCAATGATGCGGCGATGTACTCTGACTCTGTAGTGGATAATGCAACAACATCCTGTTTTGAACTCTTCCAAGAGACTGCACCTCCATTTAACGTGAAGACATAACCGGATTGTGATCGAGAATCATCTCGATCAGTTTGGAAACTCGCGTCTACGTAACCCTTTACAGCGAGTTCCTCCTCACCAGACCCGTATATAAGAAACATATCCTTAGTCCTCCTAAGGTATTTCAATATACTTTTAACAGCAATCCAATGACTGTTTCCTGGGTTATTCTGGTATCTACTTGTCAGGCTAAGAGCGCATGACACATCCGGTCTAGTGCATATCATTGCATACATGATTGACCCAATGGCAGAAGCATATGAGACTTTCTTCATTCTCTCCTGTTCATCTTTCGTGGTGGGGCACTGAGATGAACTGAGAAGTGTTCCCCTTTGAATAGGTACCAAACCTTTCTTAGAGTTCTCCATCTTGAACCTTTTCAAGATCTTTTCAATGTATGCACTTTGATTTAAACCTATCAGTTTCTTGGATCTATCCCTGTAGATCCCAATCCCCAAAACGTATTGTGCTTCTCCAAGATCCTTAATGGAGAAGCATTTGCTTAACCAAGTTTTAACACCTTGCATTGCCGGAATATCATTTCCAAATAACAATATATCATCCACATATAGTACAAGGAACATGATAGTGCTCCCACTAGCTTTCTTGTATACACAAGCTTCATCACAATTCTTAATGAAGCCAAATTTCTTGGCCTCCTCATTAAAACGATGATTCCACATTCTAGATGCTTGTTTCAATCCGTAGATTGACTTCTTTAACTTGCATACCTTCTTAGGATATTTCGGATCAACAAAACCTTCAGGCTGAACCATGTAGACATCTTCCTCAAGATGTCCGTTTAGGAAAGCGGTCTTGACATCCATTTGCCATATTTCATAATCATAATGAGCAGCAATGGCAAGTAATATCCTAATAGACTTTAGCATTGCCACAGGCGAAAAAGTTTCATCATAGTCAACCCCTTGAGTTTGAGTGAAACCTTTTGCTACAAGTCTAGCTTTATATGTATCCAAGTTTCCATGTATGTCGGTTTTCATTTTGAACAGCCATTTACAATCAACTAGCCTAGAGCCAGGAGGTTGCGCAACAAGTTCCCAAACTTGGTTGTCATACATGGATTGCATCTCAGCATTCATGGCTTCCTGCCATTTATCTTTATCAATCCTTGATAAATCATCTTGGTAGTTTATTGGTTCATCCAAATCAACCACATAGCAACCATCCATGAGAAACCCATATCTCTCAGGAGGATTACTAATCCTACCAGATCTGCGAACGTCTTGTGTATTTTGATCATCCATTTGATCATTCTCAACATTTTCATGTTGAGTGCTAGTGTCAACCAATTGTGTATCATCTACTTGATCTTGAACCTCCTCAAGATCTATCTTCCTTTCACTATTTCCTTCCATTAGGAACTTAGTTTCAAGGAATTCCGCCTTCCGAGCAACAAATACATTCTGCTCGGATGGATCATAGAAATAATATCCCATATCATTCTTGGGATATCCTATGAAGATACACTTCGTGGATCGAGCATTCAATTTATTAGGGACGTAACGCTTAGGGTAAGCTTCACATCCCCATACCTTTAAGTATATGATAGAGATGGAGGTTTTCCAAACCACATCTCATGAGGTGTTCGTTCCACTTTCTTGGTTGGGGCCATATTTAAAATACGAGCCGCGGAGCATAGACAATAACCCCAAAATGATAGAGGTAACGAGCTTCTAGCCATCATAGATCGAACCATATCCATTAGGGTTCGGTTCCTCCTTTCGGAAACTCCATTCAGTTGGGGTGTTCCAGGAGGAGTGAGTTGTGAGATAATCCCACAACTTCTAAGATGATCTTGGAAAGCATCGCTTAGGTATTCACCTCCTCTATCGGTACGAAGTACCTTGATTGTCTTATTGAGTTGATTTTGTACTTCATTTTGATGCTCTTTGAATGCTTCAAAAGTTTCATCCTTATGCCTTAACGAGTAGACATATCCGAAACGACTGAAGTCATCAATGAATGTAACAAAGTATCTTTCACCATTCCTAGTCATGGGCTTAAAGGGACCACACACATCCGAATGTATTAATCCCAATAAGTCTTTAGCCCTTTCATATGTCCCTTTGAAAGGTGCTTTAGTCATTTTGCCTTGTAAACAAGATTCACATACATCAAATGAGTCCATCTCATTTGATTTTAAAAGTCCATTCTTTTGAAGTGTATGCATTCGGTTCTTGTTTATGTGACCAAGGCGACAATGCCATAAGTAGGAATCACTCAAATCCCTTTTGAGTTTCTTGGTGCTTGTATGGTACATTGAGCTACTAGATGATGTGTCATCATGAACCAATTCATAAATTCCATTTGAAGGCGAAGCCTTGAAATAGAATACATTATCTAAACAAACATGGATATCATCATTAATAAAATCAACATTAAAACCATATTGTTTCAAACGGGAAACAGAAATAATGTTTCGACACAAGTCGGGTGCATACAAAACATCATTCAAAATAAGTTCCATGCTACTTGGATGTTTTAACACAAAGTCTCCTTGAGCTTTCACTTGCACTTTAGCTCCATTCCCCATGAAGAGACTTGATGTTCCCGTTTGCTTGTTACTTCTTTTGAACCCCTGCAAAGAATTGCAAATGTGAGTTCCATATCCAGTGTCTAATACCCATGTATTAGAAGAAGTAATACTAAGCTCTATATATACCATATATATATTACCTGAGGATTGCCCTGCATCCATCTTTTCCTTCAACTCCTTAAGGTAGACCGGACAGTTTCGTTTCCAATGACCCATCTCACCGCAACCGAAACATGGGTCTTCCTTGGGGTTTGCCTTTTCCGTAACCTTTTGCTTTTTGTTCTTGTTCTTGGTTGGGGTAACCATCTTCACCTTTCCCTTGCCTTGATAGGCGGGTCCTTTTCTCTTAGCCACCTTAGGCTTAGAGGTGTTGTTACCTTTTGACCCGCCATCATTGATCATTAGCACGGGTGAAGCCCTTTTACCCATGCTTGTTTCGGCCGTCCTTAACATGCCATGAAGCTCACCGATGGTCTTATCCATCCCATTCATATTGTAATTAATTACAAATTGGTCAAACCTCTTTGACAAGGAGTTTAGGATAAGATCGGTGGCTAGCTCATTGGAAATGTTGAGGTTAAGACGGTTTGCGCGATCAATGAGGCTTTTCATTTTGAGGACATAGGAGGAGACGGATTGGGTGTCATCCATACGACATGCATGTAGCGCTCGAACCGTTTCGAAGCGCTCGACACGTGCTTGTTGAAGGAACATCTCCTTCAATTGCGTTATCATGTCATATGCACTATGATGTTCGAAATCCTTTTGGAGTTCGGGTATCATAGTCCCAAGCATTAGGCAACCAACTTGCACCGAATCGGCACAATATTTGTCATAGTAAGCCATGCCCTCCGTATCATCCATGTCGGGTTGATCGGGAATGGGGTCCTCCAACACATACGCTTTATCCTCGAGTTTGAGGACAATCCTAAGATTACGGAACCAATCCATAAAGTTCGTATGGTTGAGTTTGTCTTTCTCAATGAGAGACCTCAAAGATAGGTTGTTTAGGTTAAGTGGTGCGTTTTGCATGTTGTTGTTGTTATTAGCGGCCATCTACAAAATTAACAAAGTTCATTTAAGTATTGATTTCAAATTTAATAAACAATACCCTTTTATATTATAATTGTTTTATTAAATATTAGAATCCAACGGTAAATCAAATTTCGGTTAGGTGACCTTTATCCCGTTATTTGATTTAGCTAGGTAGTCATTTATATGACAATTGCAATCCTTTTGCAACTTCTAAATTATGGGATCATGCAATCCTTTTGCATGGCATATTTATCCCATCAACGCCTATTTGTTCCTCATGCTTCGGTGACCCTAAGTTCATGATTCCCAAATCAAGTCGTCCTACTTGTGTAAACATGTAAAATTAACATGCAAGTGGTTAGGTGACCTTTATCCCACAAGCATGTGAATTTTACCTTAATCATATTAGTTTGCTTATAACGGTTAGGTGACCTTTATCCCATTATGAGTTCCCTAATATTTTTAAGTGTCACACAAAAGGATGGCGTTTAACTTGTTTGCTATGTTGATTAAGGGATTTTAAGTTTTCATTAATTCTAGTTTGAGAAAACATATATGCCATACACCAACATGCATTTAGTGTATAGTTCATTTGAAATCCATTTTCAAGTCTAGTAATTTTAGATAATTACATGATGTAAACCATTTTATATATATGATCCTTATCATGTTCTTAATAACCGTTTATTAATGTCCTTTTAGCCGTTTTTAATTTAACCATTTAAATTGACGTTTTGCATGTCGTTAATAATTTAACCAATTAAATTGTAGTTATGCTTGTTGTTAACTTGTGTGATAACTTGTTGTAGTAACATACACAATCTACAATCATACAAGAAATAAAACAACCACGCATGCAAACAAATGTGTTCACAATCAAGCCGGTTTGGTAGACATTTGTTTAGCCGAAAACAAATGTCACCGGTAAAGGGGTTATAACACAAAGTAGGAGATTTTAAATCTCCCACTTAATCTTGCATCCAAAATGCTTCTTCTTGTGTTCTTCATCTTGCATCTTCATCTTTTACAAAAAAATATATCCTAATACATTTTTCTCTAAAAATGAAAATACAACCTAATCTATTTTACATGCCAAATATAAAATAAATTACATAACCAAAATAATAATATTACAAACCAAATTGCATGAATAATACAACCACATGAATGAATTAATATTACATGCCAAATGAATAAATTAAATCAACCAAACATGCATCCATTCAAACACAAGGCCAAGTCTTGATTGTGAACAACAACATACAACAAAATATGACCAAATGGCAAGTTCCAAACCCATTTGAAACCTCCCTAAATTCGGCCAAATATGTAACCCACCCATACATATAATATCTTGCATTTTACTTTCATGCATGTACATAAAATGCAAAATTATAGTGAGTTTAATAAATCATCTCGAAGCATATTTCAACAACTTCGGCTCTAGATACCATTGTTGGGATTTAACAAGTTCCATTATGTATAAAACATTTTAAGAATCAATTAAAAGCGGAAGCAAGTAATTACCATTTTAGAACATGTTAATCTTTAACCAATTAAAGTTAAATCCCAATTAGGATCAAGTTGTGAAACATACTTACAAACTACAAGCAAGAAAAGGGTTTATACCTACTCCAAGCTTGTTGATGAGTGATGAAGATGATGATGATGAATGGAGTTCCAAAAGTATGAAACCTCAAGATGATATACCCCAAGCTTGCCACCAACACTTTGTACTTTGGTTAGGATTTAACTTACACTTGAAATAGACTTGCAAAAAATTAAAATGAGCTCTCCTACCCCTAAGAAAGGTCACGGCAGCAGCAGCTCCAATTGAGGGAGTATGCAGAATTTTTTTTTGCTAGTTTATGATGTGTATTGCATGTGTGTGTTGGTCTTGCAAAATGTATTGGTTAATATGCACATGGAATGCAAGTAACAATGTAAAAGCAAGTCAAAAGAGCATGCCTTCTCCATACTCCCATGCCACTTCCAATCTTTTATAACTTATTTTATAAGACTAGATTTTATAAAACTAGTTTTTATAAAACTAGTATTTATAAAACTAGATTTTATAAAATACATTTTTATAAACTTGCACATTATATATTTTACAAAACTAACTTTACAAAATGTAACATAACTAAATTAATTATTTAACCTATAAATAATTAAATCCATATTATAAGTTATGTTTACATTATTTTATAAAACCAATTTTATAAAATGTAACTTAACTTTATTAATTATTTAACCTATAAATAATTAAATTCTTGTTATATAAATTATACCATAATTTATATACACATCAAGTAATATTATTTAAGAAAACCATTTTTCTTAAATTTCAAGTGTTGCGTAATTCAATCAACGATCCAATCGTTAAGATCAAAATACGATTAAGGTGTCGGTAAGCTTGTTATTGGGTATGACCCGACTTGGATCATAACATGTTAGCCACATTAATTAAATATGTCTCTCGGGCATACGAAAAACTTACACCAACAACAATAATAACCGCAACAATAACAACAATCAGAAGCAGCTATGCCAAAGGTGTGAAAAGTATCACTCGGGGTTCTGCACCAAATTTTGCAACAAGTGTAAAAGAAATGGTCATAGCGCGGCGAAGTGTGAGGTCTACGGACCAGGGGTTAATAGAACGAAAGGAACAAATGGTGTCGGAACGAGTAATGGCGGAGCAAGTAGTGTCGGAGCAAGTTATGCCAATGTAGTTTGTTATAAATGTGGAAAACCGGGCCACATTATTAGAAATTGCCCGAACCAGGAGAACACGAATGGACAAGGCCGCGGAAGAGTTTTCAAAATTAATGCGGCAGAGGCACAGGAAGACCCGGAGTTTGTTACGGGTACGTTTCTTATTGACAATAAATTTGCTTACGTTTTATTTGATTCGGGTGCGGATAGAAGCTATATGAGTAGGGATTTTTGTGCTAAATTAAGTTGTCCATTGACGCCTTTGGATAGTAAATTTTTACTCGAATTAGCAAATGGTAAATTAATTTCAGCAGATAATATATGTCGGAATCGAGAAATTAAACTGGTTAGCGAAACATTTAAGATTGATTTGATACCAGTAGAGTTAGGGAGTTTTGATGTGATAATCGGTATGGACTGGTTGAAAGAAGTGAAAGCAGAGATCGTTTATTACAAAAATGCAATTCGCATTATACGAGAAAAAGGAAAACCCTTAATGGTGTACGGAGAAAAGGGCAACACGAAGCTACATCTTATTAGTAATTTGAAGGCACAAAAACTAATAAGAAAAGGTTGCTATGCTGTTCTAGCACACGTCGAGAAAGTACAAACTGAAGAAAAGAGCATCAATGATGTTCCCATTGCAAAAGAATTTCCCGATGTATTTCCGAAAGAATTACCGGGATTACCCCCACATCGATCCGTTGAATTTCAAATAGATCTTGTACCAGGAGCTGCACCAATAGCTCGTGCTCCTTACAGACTCGCACCCAGCGAGATGAAAGAACTGCAAAGCCAATTACAAGAACTTTTAGAGCGTGGTTTCATTCGACCAAGCACATCACCGTGGGGAGCTCCTGTTTTGTTTGTCAAGAAGAAAGATGGTACATTCAGGTTGTGTATCGACTACCGAGAGTTGAACAAACTTACCATCAAGAACCGCTACCCACTACCGAGAATCGACGACTTATTTGATCAACTACAAGGCTCGTCTGTTTATTCAAAGATTGACTTACGTTCCGGGTATCATCAAATGCGGGTGAAAGAAGATGATATTCCAAAGACTGCTTTCAGAACACGTTACGGTCATTATGAGTTTATGGTCATGCCGTTTGGTTTAACTAATGCACCAGCTGTGTTCATGGACCTTATGAACCGAGTGTGTGGACCATACCTTGACAAGTTTGTCATTGTTTTCATTGATGACATACTTATTTACTCAAAGAATGACCAAGAACACGGTGAACATTTGAGAAAGGTGTTAGAAGTATTGAGGAAGGAAAAATTGTACGCTAAGTTTTCAAAGTGTGCATTTTGGTTGGAAGAAGTTCAATTCCTCGGTCACATAGTGAACAAAGAAGGTATTAAGGTGGATCCGGCAAAGATAGAAACTGTTGAAAAGTGGGAAACCCCGAAAACTCCGAAACACATACGCCAGTTTTTAGGACTAGCTGGTTACTACAGAAGGTTCATCCAAGACTTTTCCAGAATAGCAAAACCCTTGACTGCATTAACGCATAAAGGGAAGAAATTTGAATGGAATGATGAACAAGAGAAAGCGTTTCAGTTATTGAAGAAAAAGCTAACTACGGCACCTATATTGTCATTGCCTGAAGGGAATGATGATTTTGTGATTTATTGTGACGCATCAAAGCAAGGTCTCGGTTGTGTATTAATGCAACGAACGAAGGTGATTGCTTATGCGTCTAGACAATTGAAGATTCACGAACAAAATTATACGACGCATGATTTGGAATTAGGCGCGGTTGTTTTTGCATTAAAGACTTGGAGGCACTACTTCTATGGGGTCAAAAGTATTATATATACCGACCACAAAAGTCTTCAACACATATTTAATCAGAAACAACTGAATATGAGGCAGCGTAGGTGGATTGAATTATTGAATGATTACGACTTTGAGATTCGTTACCACCCGGGGAAGGCAAATGTGGTAGCCGATGCCTTGAGCAGGAAGGACAGAGAACCCATTCGAGTAAAATCTATGAATATAATGATTCATAATAACCTTACTACTCAAATAAAGGAGGCGCAACAAGGAGTTTTAAAAAAGGGAAATTTAAAGGATGAAATACCCAAAGGATCGGAGAAGCATCTTAATATTCGGGAAGACGGAACCCGGTATAGGGCTGAAAGGATTTGGGTACCAAAATTTGGAGATATGAGAGAAATGGTACTTAGAGAAGCTCATAAAACCAGATACTCAATACATCCTGGAACGGGAAAGATGTACAAGGATCTCAAGAAACATTTTTGGTGGCCGGGTATGAAAGCCGATATTGCTAAATACGTAGGAGAATGTTTGATGTGTTCTAAAGTCAAAGCTGAGCATCAGAAACCATCAGGTCTACTTCAACAACCCGAAATCCCAGAATGGAAATGGGAAAACATTACCATGGATTTCATCACTAAATTGCCAAGGACTGCAAGTGGTTTTGATACTATTTGGGTAATAGTTGATCGTCTCACCAAATCAGCACACTTCCTGCCAATAAGAGAAGATGACAAGATGGAGAAGTTAGCACGACTGTATTTGAAGGAAGTCGTCTCCAGACATGGAATACCAATCTCTATTATCTCTGATAGGGATGGTAGATTTATTTCAAGATTCTGGCAGACATTACAGCAAGCATTAGGAACTCGTCTAGACATGAGTACTGCCTATCATCCACAAACTGATGGGCAGAGCGAAAGGACGATACAAACGCTTGAAGACATGCTACGAGCATGTGTTATTGATTTCGGAAACAGTTGGGATCGACATCTACCATTAGCAGAATTTTCCTACAACAACAGCTACCATTCAAGCATTGAGATTGCGCCGTTTGAAGCACTTTATGGTAGAAAGTGCAGGTCTCCGATTTGTTGGAGTGAAGTGGGGGATAGACAGATTACGGGTCCGGAGATTATACAAGAAACTACCAAGAAGATCATCCAAATTCAACAACGGTTGAAAACCGCCCAAAGTCGACAAAAGAGCTACGCTGACATTAAAAGAAAAGATATAGAATTTGAAATTGGAGAGATGGTCATGCTTAAAGTTGCACCTTGGAAAGGCGTTGTTCGATTTGGTAAACGAGGGAAATTAAATCCAAGGTATATTGGACCATTCAAGATTATTGATCGTGTCGGACCAGTAGCTTACCGACTTGAGTTACCTCAACAACTCGCGGCTGTACATAACACTTTCCACGTCTCAAATTTGAAGAAATGTTTTGCTAAAGAAGATCTCACTATTCCGTTAGATGAAATCCAAATCAACGAAAAACTTCAATTCATCGAAGAACCCGTCGAAATAATGGATCGTGAGGTTAAAAGACTTAAGCAAAACAAGATACCAATTGTTAAGGTTCGATGGAATGCTCGTAGAGGACCCGAGTTCACCTGGGAGCGTGAAGATCAGATGAAGAAGAAATACCCGCATCTATTTCCAGAAGATTCGTCAACACCTTCAACAGCTTAAAATTTCGGGACGAAATTTATTTAACGGGTAGGTACTGTAGTGACCCGAACTTTTCCATGTTTATATATATTAATTGAGATTTATATTTACATGATTAAATGTTTCCAACATGTTAAGCAATCAAACTTGTTAAGACTTGATTAATTGAAATATATTTCATATAGACAATTGACCACCCAAGTTGACCGGTGATTCACGAACGTTAAAACTTGTAAAAAAACTATATGATGACATATATATGGTTATATATATAGTTAACATGATATTATGATAAGTAAACATATCATTAATTATATTAACAATGAACTACATATGTAAAAACAAGACTACTAACTTTATGATTTTGAAACGAGACATATATGTAACGTTTATTGTTGTAACGACATTTAATGTATATATATCATATTAAGAGATATTCGTACATCATAATATCATGATAATATAATAATTTAAAATCTCTTTTGATATTATAAACATTGGGTTAACAACATTTAACAAGATCGTTAACCTAAAGGTTTCAAAACAACATTTACATGTAACGACTAACGATGACTTAACGACTCAGTTAAAATGTATATACATGTAGTGTTTTAATATGTATTCATACACTTTTGAAAGACTTCAAGACACTTATCAAAATACTTCTACTTAACAAAAATGCTTACAATTAGATCCTCGTTCAGTTTCATCAACAATTCTACTCGTATGCACCCGTATTCGTACTCGTACAATACACAGCTTTTAGATGTATGTACTATTGGTATATACACTCCAATGATCAGCTCTTAGCAGCCCATGTGAGTCACCTAACACATGTGGGAACCATCATTTGGCAACTAGCATGAAATATCTCATAAAATTACAAAAATATGAGTAATCATTCATGACTTATTTACATGAAAACAAAATAACATATCCTTTATATCTAATCCATACACCAACGACCAAAAACACCTACAAACACTTTCATTCTTCAATTTTCTTCATCTAATTGATCTCTCTCAAGTTCTATCTTCAAGTTCTAAGTGTTCTTCATAAATTCTAAAAGTTCTAGTTTCATAAAATCAAGAATACTTTCAAGTTTGCTAGCTCACTTCCAATCTTGTAAGGTGATCATCCAACCTCAAGAAATCTTTGTTTCTTACAGTAGGTTATCATTCTAATACAAGGTAATAATCATATTCAAACTTTGGTTCAATTTCTATAACTATAACAATCTTATTTCAAGTGATGATCTTACTTGAACTTGTTTTCGTGTCATGATTCTGCTTCAAGAACTTCGAGCCATCCAAGGATCCATTGAAGCTAGATCCATTTTTCTCTTTTCCAGTAGGTTTATCCAAGGAACTTAAGGTAGTAATGATGTTCATAACATCATTCGATTCATACATATAAAGCTATCTTATCCGAAGGTTTAAACTTGTAATCACTAGAACATAGTTTAGTTAATTCTAAACTTGTTCGCAAACAAAAGTTAATCCTTCTAACTTGACTTTTAAAATCAACTAAACACATGTTCTATATCTATATGATATGCTAACTTAATGATTTAAACCTGGAAACACGAAAAACACCGTAAAATCGGATTTACGCCGTCGTAGTAACACCGCGGGCTGTTTTGGGTTAGTTAATTAAAAACTATGATAAACTTTGATTTAAAAGTTGTTATTATGAGAAAATGATTTTTATTATGAACATGAAACTATATCCAAAAATTATGGTTAAACTCAAAGTGGAAGTATGTTTTCTAAAATGGTCATCTAGACGTCGTTCTTTCGACTGAAATGACTACCTTTACAAAAACGACTTGTAACTTATATTTTCGACTAGAAACCTATACTTTTTTTGTTTAGATTCATAAAATAGAGTTCAATATGAAACCATAGCAATTTGATTCACTCAAAACGGATTTAAAATGAAGAAGTTATGGGTAAAACAAGATTGGACAATTTGATTCAACCATAGACACTCTATATGTGAATGTTGGAGTTAGCTATACAGGGTTGAGGTTGATTCCAAAATATATATAGTTTGAGTTGTGATCAATACTGAGATACGTATACACTGGGTCGTGGATTGATTCAAGATAATATTTATCGATTTATTTCTGTACATCTAACTGTGGACAACTAGTTGTAGGTTACAAACGAGGACAGCTGACTTAATAAACTTAAAACATCAAAATATATTAAAAGTGTTGTAAATATATTTTGAACATACTTTGATATATATGTATATATTGTTATAGGTTCGTGAATCAACCAGTGGCCAAGTCTTAGTTACATAAAATCAAGAATACTTTCAAGTTTGCTAGCTCACTTCCAATCTTGTAAGGTGATCATCCAACCTCAAGAAATCTTTGTTTTTTACAGTAGGTTATCATTCTAATACAAGGTAATAATAATATTCAAACTTTGGTTCAATTTCTATAACTATAACAATCTTATTTCAAGTGATGATCTTACTTGAACTTGTTTTCGTGTCATGATTCTGTTTCAAGAACTTCGAGCCATCCAAGGATCCGTTGAAGCTAGATCCATTTTTCTCTTTTCCAGTAGGTTTATCCAAGGAACTTAAGGTAGTAATGATGTTCATAACATCATTCGATTCATACATAAAAAGCTATCATATTCGAAGTGGTAAACTAGTAATCACTAGAACATAGTTTAGTTAATTCTAAACTTGTTCGCAAATAAAGTTAATCCTTCTAACTACACTTTTAAAATCAACTATACACATGATCAATATCTATATGATATGCTAACTTAATGACTTAAAACCCGGAAACACGATAAACACCATAAAACCGGATTTACGCCGTCGTAGTTACAACCGGGGGCTGTTTTGGTTTGGATAATTAAAAACTATGAAAAACTTTGATTTAAAAGCTATATTTCTGGGAAAATGATTTTTCTTATGAACATGAAACCATATCCAAAAATCATGGTTAAACTCAAAGTGAAAGTATGTTTTTCAAAACAGTCATCAAGATGTCGTTCTTTCGACGAAAATGACTACCTCTTTCAAAAATGACTTGTAACTTGTATTTCCGACTATAAATCTATACTTTTTCTGTTTAGTTTCATAAAGTCAAGTTCAATACGAAACCGTGGCCGCTTAAATCTCTCAAAACGGATTAGAAACGAAGAAATGGCGAGCAAAACAAAATTGGTAAAAACTACTCATTTTAGCTACGTGAAAATTGGTAACAAATCTATTCCAACCATAACTTAATCAACTTGTATTGTATATCATGTAATCTTGAGATACCATAGACACGTATACAATGTTTCGACCTATCATGTCGACACATCTATATATATTAAGGAACAACCATAGACACTCTATATGTGAATGTTGGAGTTAGCTATACAGGGTTGAGGTTGATTCCAAAATATATATAGTTTGAGTTGTGATAAATACTGAGATATGTATACACTGGGTCGTGGATTGATTCAAGATAATATATATCGATTTATTTCTGTACATCTAACTGTGGACAACTAGTTGTAGGTTACTAACGAGGACAGCTGACTTAATAAATTTAAAACATCAAAATGTATTAAAAGTGTTGTAAATATATTTTGAACATACTTTGATATATATGTACATATTTTTTATAGGTTCGTGAATCGACCAGTGGCCAAGTCTTACTTCCCGACGAAGTAAAAAAATATGTGAAAGTGAGTTATAGTCCCACTTTTAAAATCTAATATTTTGGGATGAGAATACATGCAGGTTTTATAAATGATTTACAAAATAGACACAAGTACGTGAAACTACATCCTATGGATGAATTATCGAAATCGAATATGCCCCTTTTTATTAAGTCTGGTAATCTAAGAATTAGGGAACAGACACCCTAATTGACGCGAATCCTAAAGATAGATCTATTGGGCCTAACAAACCCCATCCAAAGTACCGGATGCTTTAGTACTTCGAAATTTATATCATATCCGAAGGGTGTCCCGGAATGATGGGGATATTCTTAAATATGCATCTTGTTAATGTCGGTTACCAGGTGTTCACCATATGAATGATTTTTATCTCTATGTATGGGATGTGTATTGAAATATGAAATCTTGTGGTCTATTATTATGATTTGATAATATATAGGTTAAACCTATAACTCACCAACATTTTTGTTGACGTTTTAAGCATGTTTATTCTCAGGTGATTATTAAGAGCTTCCGCTGTTGCATACTTAAATAAGGACGAGATTTAGAGTCCATGCTTGTATGATATTGTGTAAAAACTACATTCAAGAAACTTATTTCGTTGTAACATATTTGTATTGTAAACCATTATGTAATGGTCGCGTGTAAATAGGATATTTTAGATTATCATTATTTGATAATCTACGTAAAGCTTTTTAAACCTTTATTGATGAAATACAGGTTATGGTTTGTTTTAAAATGAATGCAGTCTTTGAAAAACGTCTCATATAGAGGTCAAAACCTCGCAACGAAATCAATTAATATGGAACGTTTTTAATCAATAAGAACGGGACATTTCAGATGGCGCCATTATTAACACCTATTTCCTTATGAGGTAAGGCTTAGTGTGTCAACAAGATACTAGAAGTAATCTAGCTTTAGGAGGGCGGAGTGTTGCCGATTGATTTTTACCCTTGGGAAATAATCCCTGCAGACCCGGATCACAAGTGTAGAAACTTGTGGGGTGGCTTAATCAATCTGTCATCCGTAGAGCGTAAAAGTGCTAGCCGGATGACTTCTAGTGAGAGAAAGTAGAGAGAGAAAGAAAGAGGTGAAGTCTCAGCTCTCAAAATTATCAGAATGTCTGAACTGTGTGAAATGACGACCCAAGGGGTCTATTTATAGTGTCAGATCCACCAGATTGTTCGGGGACACGTGTCAGATGATGATACGTTCTATTATTCGTGATCCAAAATTTATACTGAAGGTGGCGTTCTCCGGCCAGGGCTTACGCGCTAGGCGGCCTTCAGGGCTTACGCATGACGGAGCAGCCTGTACAGCGGAGAACGCTGGACGAACAACTCCACAAAACTGTTGTTTTCAGCCTTCCTGATGCTACTTTTATGCAACCATTATGCCTTTTATGTGTGTATACGATAGGATACACCATTAAAAGTATGCGTGGTTGGTCACTGGTGGTACTAAAGCGTTTGGTAGGTTACTCGCAGGGGTTGTTTCTACACATGGTATGTTGGGGGTGACGTGAGGGTTTCTTTGGGCCCATACATATTGGTTTGGCTGCCCGAATCTACCCCAGCTCGGGTGAGGAGGAGGTATATGCCTATTTGGTGCTTGGGGTGCTATGGACACAGTCGAAACTGGCACATTACAAGTGTAGAGGGGTGTCATAGGTATAGTTAGGGTTACCTGAGATATGCTGGTGATTCCTCTCGTCCGAGTCATAGTTTCTGTTGACGAGTTTGCTGGCGGGTTTCTAGGCTGCGAGTTTTGGTTTGGAGGTTCCATTTCTAGCTCCTTATAATAATCCTCGCTTTCGTATGTTAGCACCCTTCTACTTTGTAAGATCCCCGTGTCTCTTAAACTCTTTATCACCGATCTGATGTGATCATAATTATTTAAGACAAAGGTCTTATCTATCAATGGTGGTGGTTCTACGGAATGTGAGCCATGAGGGTTCGCTGAGATGAATACAGCGGGAGTGGCTGGTGACCTGGTCAAGGTCCCCATGGTTGAGAACTCTAGCTGTGTTGAATCTGAGGTTTGTGTGATTATGGGTGGTGTAAAACCCGGAGGTATGTGACTGGAGTCCACCATGATGTCGGTTCTTGCTCAACAAGATGAATAAGATGTGAGTCCCACGGATGGCGCCAATTATTTGTACAATAACCAGTGATTAAAATTGATATTGGGATATACAAGTAACAGAGATTGAGGATTGAGTGATTATGATTTTAATTTAGTTTGTTTGCGATTCCCCGAAGGTTACAATTAGGAGATTGTTTTACGCCACCGGAGCAAATGATATAACATGATTGTGTTATTATGTGTGTGTTTGTTGAATGTGGAATGTATCCTGCATTCTATTCTCTTTATAAGTGGGATGGAGCGGCTTCCTATACCAGCTCGCTAGTTTCCAATGGTTTTGGAATACTAGTTGACTTTTCCGTTTTGGTAAACCTGCAGAGGAAAGTGAGCTTGTCCCTTTCCTTTGTCGTCCAAGCGTGCACCGAGCTAGGAATAGTTTCGCTAGCTTGACTTTGTAATTGACCGAGGTTTTATGAGATCTAAGATCACTATTGTTGCTCTGATTTCAGGACCTCGTTCATTGTAGCTAAAGTTTCCTTCGTATTGTATATTGTGGACAAATCCTCTAAAGCAAACTGCGAAGCTGGTAAACGGGCCGGAGGTGGGGTACACTATCAATATGTATATTGAGCATTGAAGTCAGATTTGATCATATGTTTTTCCTTTTTTGATACCATATTAGTTTTCATTTTTGTGATATGCAATTCCAGACTTGCTTCGTATTGGGCATTCACAGCTTTAGTTGGTAGTTAAGGATTATTTACCAACTGGTTGAACAATTTCTTTGACATAAAATTACAGGGACACTGTTTCAGTTTCCTAAATTGCAAGCATAAGTGTATTTTTTAGAGTCTTTACATGCTATTTTCTCCATTTGTATTCTTAGAAACCAGAAGAATCCAAGGACAATTCAATACCCCAGGTTATTTTTTCTCTTTCTTCTTTTTTGACTTGTCTTGTTCATTAAAAGATACACCAACTTTGGATTCCATTGTGGTAACTACCTTTGCATTTACTTTCCCAATCAAACCTCATTTTCCCTTTCATTTTCTTGCCACATCGAATTGGTCAGCCTAGCGTAGACCAGGATTATTTGAACAGGTTCCTTCGCAACCTAACCTCACTCTTATCAAATCGTTTTTAATAATAGTCAGTTTCTTTCTTGTTTCAACATCATGTTGGTTTACATAATCTTTTACTTCCTGCACTTGAAAATTTGTCCAATAAAGAAATGAGTTATGCTAATGTCTTTACATTCCTTTTCTTGTCTCTTTCGTTCTCTAAGTTTTTTCCTCCTTACCCAATCATCTCCAACAATACATTCCAATAATACATTCATCATTTGAAAATTCTTGATTATTAAACACTTCTAATCAACAAATTCCTCATGTCCAATTTCATTGGTTTGGCTTGAAGTACCCATGTACTCACAATCTTTATCATCATTGAGGTGGAAGTCTTTCATGTCAACCTCATAGTCAACAATTGTGTTTTCTTCATCTACTATATAGTCTTCATCGTCACTTTCATCACTTTCATTCACTTGATGACATTTATCCTTTTTTACCTAGAGTGATTCTCTTGATTATCAACCACAATTTGACATTGACTTGTTTCACCAACATGATATCTTAATCCTAACATCCTCTTAACATACATCTTTTTGATATCTAGCATAGCCATTTTAGGAACATATGCATCATCATCATCATCATCATCAATCTCCTTAATTTCAAGTTCTTTTGGAGTCAAAGAAGCATATATATTATTGTGATCATGTTTAGAATACATCCATATTTCCTTAGATTCTTCAATATACTGACTTAAATTAAGCACATCTCCATCACTACCATAATCTTGTAATCCATAATCCATACTTTTATTAGGCTTTAAAAAGCAGAAAGTTATTATATTTCTACCAACATAACCTAAATCTTCAGCAATATCAGTCATTTGATAGAACGTATCAATGTCTACCATGTCAATAAACGTTACCTGACCGTTCACATATTCCCTTCCAGACTTGTCTGTGAAAAAACTGTAGGTGATTTAGGGTTTTAAGAAAATGATTTTCTAATTAATTATTATCATGTTCATACATATAATAATAACAATAATATTAAGCGGAAGCGTATTAATTTAATTAATACTAAATCACCTAATCGGATCCATATGATTCATACGGTTAAATAAATAAATAACAAGAGAATGGTCGAAGTTTATACCTTCCTTGAAGAACCGGATTGATGGAAGAGAAACTAACAATCAAAAGTATGATTGCCGCTAGGGTAGTCCACACTACACTTCGAACAACGTCAAACGGATTTGCTAGTCCCGTCAAGTAATAATAAATAATCACAATGATTATTTATTTAATTCGTATAACCCAAAAATATAAATACTTCTTTTCTGTTCGTCAGACTCGAAAACAAAAAGGTGGATGGTTTTTATTCTTCCGTCTAAATAAAACGTATAGATTTGTAGGGTTTTTTTTTTTTTTTTTGTCGCAAAAAAAAAACAAAGGAAAACTTTGATGATAAATTTCTTATATGTTCATCCAAAACCCGAGAACCCCTATGGCTATTTATATTAATTTGTGTGTCAGTTTATCAATTCTTCCTACAGTCCAATACGTATTCCATATTACTTGGAGGATAAGGTAATTAACTTTATGAAATATTAATTAAGATCCAAACCTTGTTTCCTAAACGTATAGGAATTGCTAAGTTATACAAAAACTTATATTCATTAATTAATTAACTAATTAATTACTTTTATTTAATTACTTGAATAATATATATTATATACCATATATATTATTAATTGACGTCTAGGTGTATATGTGTGTGACCCCGAAGGCTCAAATGAATTTAGCCATATAGTTATGTGTTGTACCCTGCGCATAAATCCTATAGACTCCCACTTGTGCATGGCACAACACCAAGTAACTATACAAACAATGGTAAGCGTCTAGCAACACGTCATTGTCCCCAAATTCACGTGAGGGTAGTTTCTCAGAACTGCTCATAGTAAGTGTTAATGTCATTTATCCCTTTGTTTCAGATATTTTAGTTAAACCTGAGACATAGATCATCAGTCATTCTCATTTGTTTAACAATTTTGTTTCTCGATTCTCAGAAGAGAATTAGATCACCAAACTAATTAAGTATCATCTCAATTACATTTGGGTGCGGCCACACAAATATCTGATTCATTCATCGAGGAGCTCAAAAATATCTAACTCCAAATAGGTTGGAGGAACAAATGCTATCTTGCCTACACGTGTTTGTCACGAGCTTCACATTACACCCAATAATGGCTTTTATAACAGCCTTATTCATGACAGTGTTTAACCATATCAAAGTATAATGCTCCACACATCGAAACCGGCGTGCATCTCAAGTTGAAGGACTTATGACATAACCACTTGGAAGTTTCACTATTGACGCCGATCCATGCAGTGAAAACTCGAAGGTTGGGTCATTCCAATATTCATCCTATGAATACATGTGAGTTTGATAGTAATACATTACACCATATCAAACACTCACATTTGTCTTGGTTTGATGTTACTCCCGTATCATCAATCGACAATGGAAAATTTAGAATAAGTCATTATTCACGAATTTAAACAAGCAAATATAGAACACAGTAATTATGAATAAAAATGATCATAACACAATATATCAATTCATTACAAATAAGAACTGCTTTCTTGTTCCAATTATCCAAATAGTAAAATTACATAACACTATTAGCTGGTTTAAGCCCAATGTTCCTAGAATGCACATGCTTGGTACAAGACATTGGCTTTGTAAACAGGTCAGTTAGATTGTCTTCTGTTGGAACCTTTTGAATACGTACGTCACCTCTCTCTATAACTTCACATATGTAGTGAAATTTTCGAAGGATGTGTTTGGCACCACGTAGAACTCCTGGTTCATTTGCTATTACTATAGCACCAGTATTGTCGCAATACATGTCCATGGGATTTTCAATGCTGGGAACAACGCCAAGCCCATATATGAATTTTCTGATCCAAACAGCTTCTTGAGTAGCTTTAGATGTAGCAATGTATTCTGATTCTATTGTAGACATCGCTGTAGTGCTCTGCTTCGAGCTTCTCCAGTCGACTGTGTGACAACCCGGAAATTTCCAACCAAATTTAAACTTTAATCTTTATATGTTTCCGACACGATAAGCAATATTTGTTAAGTTAAATTTCAAGAATTTTAAACTATGTTCATACATTCATTCAACCTCGACCAAGTTCCAACGATTCACGAACCATTAAACGAATATGATTATATATGTATATGTGTATATATATTATAACTTGAAACGTAAAAAAAATATTAGATTAAATACTTTATATGATTGTATCTGTTTCAAAATGTTTATCAATGGAATTAGAAGATAAGATCAAATGATTGAATTATCAGATACATTGAATTATGATTACAAGTCTCTGTTGAAAGGCCCACGTTGATTTGAGAAATCTTTCCATTTTAGGGACTTGCATAAAATGCATCAACAGAAGGTGTGAGTTGTAAGGAAACGAAGGAGGTGAATTTATAAGAAAATCTCCGACAGAACAATTAAAATGGACGATCGCATTTAAAGCGGATCCTAATTCCCTTGATTACCGGAGAGTCAAATCTTATTAAGAAGATTTTCTTCAAATCCCTTGAAATCTGGGAATCAATCATATCTACGTCAAATGATAAGATGAATCTACACTTACTCATTTCACTCTTCTATATTAGCTTCATTCGTACTCTTCATATAAATGGATTGTTTATCCAAATTATTCGCTGATGATAAAACTCTAATTTTCAGCCCATATGCATCATAAAAACATACTTATTATCATTCAACACCTTTCCACTCAAATTTCGGGACGAAATTTCTTTAACGGGTAGGTACTGTGACAACCCGGAAATTTCCAACCAAATTTAAACTTTAATCTTTATATGTTTCCGACACGATAAGCAATATTTGTTAAGTTAAATTTCAAGAATTCTAAACTATGTGCATACATTCATTCAACCTCGACCAAGTTCCAACGATTCACGAACCATTAAACGAATATGATTATATATGTATATGTGTATATATATTATAACTTGAAACGTAAACAAAATATTAGATTAAATACTTTATATGATTGTATCTGTTTCAAAATGTTTATCAATGGAATTAGAAGATAAGATCAAATGATTGAATTATCAGATACATTGAATTATGATTACAAGTCTCTGTTGAAAGGCCCACGTTGATTTGAGAAATCTTTCCATTTTAACAATATTCGGAAAATGGTAAAGTGATTTATAAATAAGAACAAATTGTCAATCATTTAGAACTAGACAAAGGATAGTGGAAGATTGAATCTCATAAAGACTCGATTGATCTATTTAGTTTTAAACGTACAAAAACGTTTTCAGTTTAAAAAGAACTTTATTATTAAAACGTATATAACTTTTATAAATATCTAGAACCACTTTTGACAACTCATTACTTAACTAGTATGATAAAGATAACGATATTTATATTTTATTTTATATACATAACGATTTAAATTAATATTATATATATTTATACGCGTATTATACGTACATAGTTTTATACTTTTACTATACTTAAACTTTACCTTTACTTTATTTTTACTTTACTTTAACTTTAATAATTCATACTTTAAATTCACTTTAATAATTCATACTTTAATAATTCACTTTAATAATTCATACTTTAATAATTTACTTTAATAATTCATACTTTAATAATTCACTTTAATAATTCATACTTTAATAATTCACTTTAATAATTCAAAAATCTATTATAAATAGAATTCAATAGGTTTCATTATTTCATAGAAACTTGAAAATATTTTTCTCTAAACTCTCTTAATCGATTTACATATATATATTTACTCCGTATTATTTCAAGATATTATTAGTATACATAAAATATTACGACGAAGTGCTGTCCGAGTGATTTCGAAATTGTTTTTCGAGTGGGATAGGATTAAGGAAATTATGGGTTATAGCTATGGAGGTGATTGAGTATGGTTCATGGGTATGCTCGTGAGGTCAATATAGTGTTTATCATTTCCGTTGCGTCTACGTACCTTTCCTGCAATATTGAATCTCAATATTGATACGTGAGTACTCATAATTTAACTTTTACATACTAATAGTGTATCCCTGACTAGTGCTCGAGTATTTAGGATTATGCATGCTTGTACTTTTAATATTGCCCTTAGACAGGTTAGGTTGAATGTTGAATTAGTTACACTTGCGGTTGAGATAAGGTATAAGATATGCATGTCCTTGGAAAGCTAGCGAAAAATTAAGAACTTTTCCTTTAGATATCGAATGGTTTCGATGAACTGATTAGAAGTTATAATCAATTGAATTTTTGATATTTTTATTAAAAATGATTATTATTATCGTCATTTTTATCGTCGTTCTAGTTTTATCTTATTATTATGATTATTATTATCTTTATCAATAAAAGGGATTTATCATTAAAAATTGTTATTTTTTTATTATTATTACTATCGTTATTATCGTTAAAGTTATAATTAGTATTATTATTATTATCCAATTATTATTATTATTAGTATTATTATTATTATTATCGTTATTAATATATATATCATTATTTAAAAATGGTTATTGTTATTGTTATTATTATTATTACTATATTATCATTAAGATAATTATTAGTATTATCGTTAATAATGTTATAGTAACTATCATTATTAATATTAGTGTATTTAAAACAAATATTTGTAACACCTAATTATTTTGATTACTATTATTATCATTATTATGAACACGATATAAAAGACGATTAAAAGCTATTAAACGAAACGATTAGGAAATAATGAGTAAGAGTATCATGATGAAATTAAAATATTATAAGATATTGATTTAGATAAAATTATCGTTCTTATTATTTTTATCATTACTATTATTATTAAAAGTATCGTTAGTATTAAAACTATCATTTTAACAAAAATTATCATTTTAATAGAAATGTCATTGTTACTATAAAATATCATTATTATTATTATTATTTTAAATAGAATTATTATTTTAAAGATAATATTAAAAATTATCGTAAATATTAAAGTTATCATAATTAGAATCATCGTTTTATCATAATGTCATCTTAGTAATTATAAATATTGATATTTTTATGATAATAATTATTATTACAAAATAATACAACTTTTACTTACTATCATTATAGATATTATTTTATCAAATAAATATGTGATACAAACATATTTTACTACGTGTAATAACTTACTTTAATAATACCTATCATATTATCTTTATGATATTAAATGAACCCTATAAATTTTATTACTTAATATATATAAAAGTATATTTTATTATATAAATTTAATATAAAATTTTATTTATTAATAAATAAATTATATTATTTACTCTAATAAATCTTTTAAAAATATTTAAAAATATATAACAACGATATTTAAACTATATATTAATCATGTATAGATTTTTGGAAATTATTTTGAGTCAAATTTACTTTGTTGACTTTTGCATATTAGTCTCGAGCATTAGGATTGTGTTACACTATGACTTGACCTAATTTGTTAGACAAATATTGACCAACACATAAATATATATAATTAATTTAGGTTCGTGAATCCGAGGCCAACCTTGCACTTGTTCAATGACGTTATATGTATTTTTACTACAAAATACAGTATGGTGAGTTTCATTTGCCTTTTTACCCTTTATATTTTTGGGACTGAGAATACATGCGTTTTTATAAATGTTTGACGAAATAGACACAAGTAATTGAAACTACATTCTATGGTTGAATTATCGAAATTGAATATGCCCCTTTTTATTAAAGTCTGGTAATCTAAGAATTAGGGAACAGACACCCTAATTGACGCGAATCCTAAAGATAGATCTATTGGGCCTAACAAACCCCATCCAAAGTACCGGATGCTTTAGTACTTCGAAATTTATATCATGTCCGAAGGAGGATCCCGGAATGATAGGGGATATTCTTATATGTATCTAGTTAATGTCGGTTACCAGGTGTTCACCATATGAATGATTATTTTTGTCTCTATGCATGGGACGTATATTTATGAGAACTGGAAATGAAATTCTTGTGGTCTATTAAAATGATAGAAATAAATGATTATGATAAACTAATGAACTCACCAACCTTTTGGTTGACACTTTAAAGCATGTTTATTCTCAGGTGTTAAAGAAATCTTCCGCTGTGCATTTGCTCATTTTAAAGATATTACTTGGAGTCTTTCATAGCATATTTCGAAGAACGTTGCATTCGAGTCATTGAGTTCATCAAAGATTATTATTAAATCAATTTATAGTTGGATAGTGGATATTATGAAATGGTATGCATGCCTGTCAATTTTTGATGTAAAGAAAGATTGTCTTTTAAAAACGAATGCAATGTTTGTAAAATGTATCATATAGAGGTCAAATACCTCGCAATGTAATCAACTATTGTGAATCGTTTATAATGTATATGAACGGGTCCTTTCAGACTGCGCCATCGTTCATAATGCAAACGTAGCCAGATTGTGATCGACTATCATCTTGATCTGTTTCAAAACTAGCATCAGTGTAACACTTTATGTTTCTTTCATCGAAACCTCCGTAAACTAAGAACATATCTGTCACGACCCGGAAAATTTCGACTAATTTTAAACCAAACTCTCTATACGATTAATTATCTTTGACACGATAAGCAAAGTCTGTTGGGTTGAGTCTCAAAAACTGTGAACTGTTTCATATATTCAATTGACCTTTGACCATTCTCGATGATTCACGAACCATTATTTGTAAATAAATGTGTATTCATATAAAAATAAATATAAATATATGTATAGAATATATTAAATATAATTATTTAATGATTGTAACACTCGGTTGACGTTTCGTTAGTTTTAATATAAATATAATACATGTTTATGAAAGATTAAAATAAAAATTGGAGTGTAAATTGATTACGAAGATTCTAGATTTGTTAAAAATATTTTTATCCTTTTAGTTTAAATTTTAGTACTCCGTACATATTAATTTGTACATAAAATAAATAATTACCGAACCTTTTTGATTGGGTTTCAAACAGGTAACGAGTGAAATAATTAAATATGTTTAATCTAAAAATTTGGGATTTTTAGGAGCACTTTTATACGTTAACTGTTTAGCAATGGACACGATATAATATCCCTATGAAACTGTCGGTAATAAAAATTCTAGTGAATGTTTGCTTGGTATGATTACCCACACGTTTTTTTTTATATATTTAATATATAATATATAATTATTATTATATTAGTAATAATATTCTATAAATATGTATATGTTAAATGAATACAACAAAACATCTTTTCTTTCATCTTTCTATATGTTTTCTTTTGTTTAATATCTACAACTGGTTCCTTATTTTTCTTCTCATACTAACTCCTAATTGATACACAGCTATTTACTAATCTAACTTTCTGGTATCTTTCTATTCGACTAGGACCCAAACTTAAACATCAAACACATATTTGATTGATATTACTGTGGTTGATTGATTATCTTCACAAGTATATATATATATATATATATATATATATATATATATATATATATATATATATATATATATATATATATATATATATATATATATATATATATATATATATATATATATATATATTCATGTGTTATGCATGGAATTGTGAAACAACAAACTACTTGTCTTCTTCCTCTACTTTACCATACCGTCACTTACATCTCATCACTCAAACCACTCCCTTGGCCTTCAAATTGTGAGCATCACTATCTTCATCACCACTATTTAACTACAACCACCATGAACCACCATGGTTCCTACATCACCCTGGGTTCTTTCTTTTTATTCTTCACGAAATGAAAAACCATCACCAAAACCCACCATTTTTAAACACCCACTATGAACAACTATCTCAAAGACCACCACTTTCATTTAGTGATTACTATTACTGTCGTTGAGTTTCTATTTCTATTTTAACTCCAAACCCAACCAAACCGGACATGGCCAACTGTTGTGCTGCATATATTTCTGTCGACCGTTAGAAACAGTTACAAACCACCGTCGACAACAGCTTCTACAACTATTTACTGTTCGAGCACCACCCTTTCAAACTCCATAACCACCACCACCACCGAGAAAAATCACTGTCTCTTTTCTCTCTCTCTCTTCATTTTCTTTTCTTTTTATTCGTGAACAATCAAACCACAACCCACACAACAATCACTCACCACCATTAAACCGGCCATCACTTCAACCATCTTGAAACTCCACCATAACCAACGAAAACAACTTTCTTTCTCTTCTCTCTCTCTCTAATTGTTAATCGTGAAACTTGTTGCTGCAAAATATTGTTGTTTCACGATTTATTTTGTTATCAAATGGCCACCATCGGACCTTTGTCACCTGCAACCAACATCGTATTCTATGATGAAACCCATCTTGAACCTACTACTTCTATTTTACTGTTTCAGTCTGGCACCATCTGCAACTACTACTGCCGTTACTGACCACCAAACGCCACCACAATCGCCACCTGTAATCCCACTGTTTTACTGCTGTTAATCGTACCGTTTCTGTAAAAAAAATGATGATATACGATGAAGTTGAAGAAAATAACGATCATAATGATGATCGTAAATGATGGTGTTTTTAGTTAATTAATTATAAGAGGAACTGAAGACCCACCATTATTTTCTGTCGACACAAGTCACTGCTATTTGTTTGTTCAATATATTAACGTGGGCTGTTGTTAAAAATATTAAAGTGGGCTATTGTTAAAAACTATAACGGGCTGTCTTTTAATCGCTGAAGTGGACTGGCCCAATATCAAACAGACTAATGGCCATCAATGTTATATTATTAATACTTAGTCGAGTAGATTATGATCATGATGAGATGAAGTTGGGTGGAAAAGGATAACAGTTTTGTATATGTTATATATTTAAAATCGTGAAATATTATAAGTAGGAGGAAACGGATGAATGGTTAGGAGTGTTGTGGGTTAGCGAGAGGTTTTGGGTTCGAGCTTGAACAGTGGCTATTCCTTTTAAAAGCTTATTTTGAAAGGTAGTCTTATTATTATTTTTAATATTATTATTATTATTATTATTATTATTATTATTATTATTATTATTATTATTATTATTATTATTATTATTATTATTATTATTATTATTATTATTCACTATTATTAAAATTAACATTTTTATTAAAAAGTATTATTTTATTAAAGTTAACATTTTATCATTTATACTAAAAGTATCATTTTTAACTCTATTATTATTATTATTATTATTATTATTATTATTATTATTATTATTATTATTATTATTTTATCATTACTAATATTATTTTAATATTATTATAATTTTAGCAAACAAACGATATAGATATATATACAAATATATATATCTAATACATATAATATAACAAAATTCATATTTTTATATATAAAATGAATATATGAAACACATAGGTTATTAAAATAATAGTTGCAATTGATTAAAATAACATATAAATTATAACAAGTATAGTAATTAATATTAATATATATACTTGTTTACTTGTTAGTATATGTGTTAATATATATAATTGATGTAGGTTCGTGAATCTGAGGTCAACCCTACACTTGTTAAATGTCGTCAAATGTATTTTTACTACAAAATACAGTATGGTGAGTTTCATTTGCTCCCTTTTTAATTGCTTTTGCAATATATATTTTTGGGCTGATAATAAATGCGCTGCTTTTATAAATGTTTACGAGATAGACACAAGCACTTAAAATATATTCTACGTTGAGTTGTACCACCCTGCATATCTCCCTAATAGCTTGGTAACTACTATTTACATGTGGTATTGTAAACGCGAATCCTGTTGATAGATCTATCGGGCCTGACAACCCCAACCGGACTGGACGACCAGTATTCAACGGTTGCACGGTACTTCGCTTCGAGACTACACTTGGTACGTCGTAGTGAGATTTCATAATAAAGGGAATATGCAACGTTGATTAAATGTTAAGTATGGTTACCAAGTGCTCAACCACTTAGAATATTTTTATTAGATCATTTGTGTATATGAAATCTTGTGGTCTATTAATGTATAGAAATGATTGTTATGATAAACCTATGAACTCACCAACTTTTTGGTTGACACTTTAAAGCATGTTTATTCTCAGGTACGAATTAAGTCTTCCGCTGTGCATTTGCTCAATTTAAGGACATTACTTGGAGTCGATCATCGCAATGGGACCAAATGTTGATGACTTCGTCCAGGTGGATAAGGACGGGTCGTCACAGGTGGTATCAGAGCATTGGTCCTAGCGAACCAGGTCTTGTATTAATGTGTTTAACTGATAGTTGTTAGGATGCATTAGCGAGTCTGGACTTCGACCTTAGCTGCATATTATAAGTATTGTTTATCATTCCTAGTGGAAAATTACCTGCTTATCATTCCTAAGTCTAGACCTGACTTCCTGCACTTATTTGATAGATAGTGTACAGATAAATTCATATCTTAGCGTATCTGCTAATTCATATCTTAGCGTATCTATTACTGTAGACTTTATCTGACACGTTTCCTCATTTTTCTTCGTAATCTACGGGATCTTCTGTACTATGTATAGGTATTCTATATAATTAGAATATCATCCGATATCCGAAAATCATTTCATATCGAAAAATCCTTTATTCAATCGTACGCAATGGAACTCACCATTAGATCAAGTCCCTTGGATTCCGATATGGAGTCCCACTCCAGCTCTGAAAGCAGCGTCACCAGAATGAATCAATCGATCAGCTATCTCCAATTCATCTGATGGGTTTGTAGCCTACTAAATCAATGGAGACGAAAAGAAGGCAATCCTTTCCATCAACCGAATTCATCTCTTGGCGATGAACCTGAAGCACTTATCGGCAAACCAGTCCGACACACTATTTTCACTCTCATTTCCAGAATATCTCGTAACAATTATATAATATCACGAATTCTAAATCTTATTCATCTCCTCGTTCCAACCGCCAATCATCCCGGAGTAACGGAAGAAGTCAACGAGTTTCGCGTTCGAGTAGTGGCTTTGGAGAATATGGGGCAAAACTTACAAGCACCAGCAGCATCACCGGCACCAACAGTACCATCAGCATCGGCACCAGTACCACAAATAACACAAGCCTTAACATCACACGCCTCAATATCACCATCTGTACTTCGAGTATGATCTTCGTTCTACAGATCGTTCTACATCGATTATCTTCGTTCTATGTAACGTTCTACCTCATTTATCTTCGTTCGACATACCGCTTATGTAATCTATAATGTTTTAGAGATTATATATTCTTGTTCTAACGGTAAATCATATGAGCTTAATATCATATTAACTCATTAAATCCATGATTACATTTGAACAAAATATATACGTATATATGTTTTCATAAAGATTGTAATTAAAAATTCTTTTGTACAAACTGCTAATGGTAAAAGTATTTTAACGGGTAGGTAATACCCTAGGAATATTTAGATTTCACCTTAATAAGTTACACTGTACATTCGTCAAAGCTGATTCAACAGTCATTTACTATCCTACTTACAACCACCGATATATGTATCCGTTCACCGCAGAATAATCATTTTCATTCAATTTCATATTTGGATTTTGACCTATCAGAATCTAACGAGTGGCATAATGAAGAAAACATTTGACAAAATAAAATTAGTTAGAAACAAACAAATTAACTATGAGGAATTTTGTTAAGAATCCATGCTAACTTTTCCAAGCTAACTGTTCCTAGCTAACTGATTACATTTTATTTATCGCAATTTAATTACCGCAATTTACATTCTCGCAATTTTATTTATCGTCATTTAATTTCTGTTATTTACTTTACGCACTTTATTTATCGTCATTTAATTTCTGTTATTTATTTTTACGCACTTTAAATATCGGGACACGTATTCAAGGTTTTGACATATCATATCGACGCATATATATATATTATTTGGAATAACCATAGACACTCTATATGCAGTAATGATCGAGTTCTCTATACAGGGTTGAGGTTGATTCTATAATAATAAATATATTTTGAGTTGTGATCGAGTCTGAGACGTATACGGGTCACGAAACGTATTAATTAATTCGAATATAATATATTAAACTATATATGAATTACTGGACTGTTAACTGTGGATTATTGACCGTGGACTAATGACATTGGACAATTAAAATGAATTAAAATGTTGATTATAACATATGAAACTAAATAATTCTTCAAGTTGCCACTTGATTTCATCTTAAACCTCATTTGTATATTGACGATTCCAATCTGCATTCAAACCTTTCATGATCCTTGAAAACACCTCGATCGAGAGGATGAACCAGCCGCACTTCATCTACGGAAGAAAAAGATTGATGCATATAGTTATGCACTTGAAAAACCCTCGGAAACTGAGTAAACGTTTAACACGTAGCTGTGCTAATTCCTTTAGTGTTATTATTACCCAAAATAATTTGGTAATTCCTTTCAAAGAAGCAAATTTTGTCACAGCTCCAGCAAGTCAACTTCGACTTTTCATCCGAAACAACCTTATTATAACCTTGATAAATATGCTTACTCTTTATTGTTACTGGGGAATCTTTTATATTCCACCATATTACCATCAACGTTTAATCATCTAAAAACACAATTCTTCTGAAACCACCTCGATTTGATAACCGATGACCCAGATCTGTTAACTTTGAAAATGCTGACAAAGCAGCATGTTGTAGATGGTCTTAATGGTCAAAAGTTGATGATAAAGAATGGAGTGTTGGAAACGCTAAATAGAAAATTTTAGTACCAAAAAGCGGATTATGCGAAATTTTGAAGGAGGCCATGGACAAATCACAATGACTAAACTTCTACATAAAGAATCCCGATGATTCTGATTCTGATGAAATCTTTAGCGAATACCTTACTCCTTAACCGCTCTAAATCATCGTGAATGAATTTCTTCATCACAATTTGATTTTGAAATTCTAAGATATCATCAAATCTTTCTTTATTAATATTGTAACGACCCGTCCCAATCCACCAGGACGAAGTCATCAACATTTGGTCCCATTGCGATGATCGGCTCCAAGTAATGTCCTTATATTGAGCAAATGCACAGCGGAAGACTTAATTCGTACCTGAGAATAAACATGCTTTAAAGTGTCAACCAAAAGGTTGGTGAGTTCATAGGTTTATCATAACAATCATTTCAATATATTAATAGACCACAAGATTTCATATTCGTAAACGTTTTAATAAAAATATTCTAAGTGGTTGAGCACTTGGTAACCATACTTAACATTTAATCAACGTCGCATATTCCCTTTATTATGAAATCTCACTACACCGTACCAAGTGTAGTCACCGAAACGAAGTACTGTGCAACCGTTGAATGCTGGTCGTCCAGCCCGGTTGGGGTTGTCAGGCCCGATAGATCTATCAACAGGATTCGCGTTTACAATACCCAATGTAAATAGTAGTTACCAAGCTACAGAGAAATATGCCAGTGGTACAACTCAACGTAGAATATATTTTTAAGTACTTGTGTCTATTTTGTAAACATTTATAAAAGCAGCGCATGTATTCTCAGCCCAAAAATATATATTGCAAAAGCAATTAAAAAGGGAGTAAATGAAACTCACCTAATGTATTTTGTAGTAAAATACATATGACTATATTGAACAATGCAGGGTTGGCCACGGATTCACGAACCTATATCATTTGTATATTTATTAATATACATAATTGTAATCGAACAAATTTATATATTCTTATTAATTATTATTTATTATGATTTAATAGTGTTATATATATATATATATATATATATATATATATATATATATATATATATATATATATATATATATATATATATATATTTATTAATGTTTTATCTTTATCTATTATGTATTAAAATTAATACTTTCATACATAATTATATTGATATCTATAATATTTGTAAAAATGTTTATCTATTATGATATTAGTAATACTAAATAATAATAAAATAATAGTAATAAAAATGATAAATTTAAAATAAAGATACTTTTAATGATAAAAATGTTAACTTTAATAAATAATACTTTTAGTAAAAATGTTAATTTTTAACGATAATGAATGTTTATAATCATAACTGTAAAAATAATGATACTAATACTTTTATGAATAATAATAATAATAATAATAATAATAATAATAATAATGATAATAATAATAATAATAATTACTACCTTAAAAAGATAAGAAATGCGTCATAGCCTGGACTCGAACCCAAGACCTTTGGTAAACCACCCACACGACCAATCATTGAACCATCTGTTTCTTTCTGATTAAACTCATAGATTATATTTATTTAACCTTATTTCTCTTCTGTTCCACTTTTTCTCTTCACCTAAACCTTATCATTATCGTCATACTATATCATCGTCATCTAATATCATCATTATGATCCTATTATGATACTATTATCATCACTCATCATACGCGTATCATATCATAATAATTGTCATCATTATATCCGTATTTATCATCATATTCGTCAATGTTTATTACACCTCATATTAGTCCAGCAGAAAACGAACTGGATTATAGCCCGCCAACAAAAACGCAGCCCAAATTGCATCACTTAATTGATGGGTGTATGAATATGTTACTCGGCCCAATAAAACATAAAATAGCCAGGGTAATCGGTTCAATATAACAGACGTTTGATATCTGTATATATATATACCCCATCCTTTTCTTTACAGCTCATCCTAACAAACCCATCATCATGTTTTCTATCTGTTTCGCATTCTATTAATATTTTAATGATTACTTTAGTTATCAACCTCTTAATACATCATCAAAATCACGTGTATCATCTTCATTTAACAGAAACGTACAGCTGAAATAGCAGCAATCTAGCGACGAGGAGAGAAAAGATAAAAAAAAATGGCGGTTTAAATGGTTGATGAAGAGCTGCAACAGGAACATCGAATTACAAAATGGGTTTTGGCTATGGGTATTGTTCGAGCAAAAGAAACAACAAAAGTGTGCAGTCGTTAACAAGTAAAGGAGATGATCAAGTGATGTTTTGAGGTGGTTTTTATCGAAAAGAAACAGAAAACAGTAACTGTAGCTGCAGTAGCTCAATATTACGCAGGTGGTGGTTATGGTGAGATGGTGTTAATCGGTGGTTGTGTTCGGTTACAATCAAAACAGAAAAATTATATGTATGTATATATATATATATATATATATATACAGCGGTGGTCCTTGGGTTGTGATCGATGATGTTAAACAGAGGTGATGAAAGTGGGTCTTCGAACGAGAAGGTAATGGTGTGGTTCATGGTTCGAATCTCAAAAGGTGGTGGCAGTGAAGGGTGGTGATGAGGTTTAAGAGAGAGGAGAGAGAGACGTAAAGAGAGAAAGATGGCGGTTTATGGTTGTGGTGGTTCAAAGTGGTGGTTGATTCAAAGAAGAGAGACATGAGGTGATCGATTCTAATGAACGGGGTGAATTGGTGAATCGTGGTTGTCATGGTGATGATGGGTTCGATCATAAACCGAAATAGAAGCTAGGATACACAAGGTAGTTTACTATGGTGATTATGGTAGTTTGATGATGGGTGGTCGATGTGGTTGTTCATGGTGGTCATTAGGGTGGCTCGATTTGTGATGATGGTTCTAGACCGAAGACAAATGATTAAGTGGGTGTTTAGTGGTGGGTATAAGATAGTTCATAATTTTTAGGAAAGTAGTCAAACAATGATTTGGATACCATGTTTTGTGGGTTTGATCGAGCCTATATATAATGATATATGTATATGTAAGACATGTATATGTGTATATATAAAAAGATAGATGATGGATAAAAATATCACGGGACAAGAACAAATAAGAATCACAGGACAAATAGAAAACACAAACAGAATCCAATGCTAGCATGTATTTGTCCATTTTATATATGTATTATTTATCTATATACGTATAACAGTACGTACACCTGTATTTCTGTATGCGTGTATCTATATGTCTGTATCATAAATAAGTTTATTAATAATAATAATATTTGTTTAACTATAAACCCTAAACTTTAATATTTATAATGTTATTAATAATAAAGTATTAATAATAACTATAATAAAATTATTAAATGAAATTTTGAAATAATATGAAATCAATTTATATATCAATTTCATATCTTTAGATTATATATTTAATTAATATTTCTATTTATATATTTATTTACACACAAAGATTCGTGAATCGTCAGGCACAGTCAAAAAGGTAATTGATTATATGAATTAAATTCCAAAGCTTTCGAGACTCAACATTACAAACTTTGCTTATCGTGTCGGAAACATATAAAGATTAAGGTTTAAATTTGGTCGGAAATTTCTGGGTCATTACAGTACCTACCCGTTAAAGAAATTTCGTCCCCGAAATTTGGTATAGGTTGTCATAGATAATAATAGGAATGTTTTCATGACAATTATGAGGTAATAAAGGAGTTTTATCATTACTGAGAGATATTTGATAAAACGATTCGATTATGTGAAACGCACGAGTGAAGCTATCACAAAAGAGTGAAATGAGTAAATATGAAATCGTTTTAACTGATGACGTAGTTATGATTGATTTCTGGAATTTACGAAAAGAAAATCTTCGTAATAAGATTTAGTTCTACGGCGATTTAGGAAATCAAAATCTTCTTTGATTAATGCAATAATCTGTTCCGATTTCTCTGTCGGATATATTGCTATAAATCCACCCCTTTCGTTTCTTTATTCTCCACACCTTCTATTCTTTCTTCCTCCACTCATTCCTTAATATGCTCCATCCAATCCTGATTCTTATTATACTTCTAACTTTCATATCTTTCATTCTTCTCTTTCATCTGCCGCCATAAGAATCTATTCACTTTTATGATTTCCTTGGAATTATAATGTTTATAATTCTCCCGTGTCTTTACATTGCAATACGTATTGATATACACGTTTTGTAGTTTCTGGATGGTTATTGGGTTTTATATCTTCCCTTATACTTCGATGTCCTTGCTTTTGTTTTCTATAATCATTGTCATCCACAGTTAATACTCTTTCCTATTTGCTGCAATTTTTACTACAATTTTTATTTCGGAGCTTCATTCTTTTTCTTTTCCTCCTTTCCAACTAAGCATCTCTTGTAATGGTCCGGAATTCACACATATAGGTTTTGGAATGAACATAGCTAATGTTCTTAGAAATAAATGGTAAGGGCACAATTTTGATTTGTCAAATTCCAAAATATCCTGGAAAAGATAGATCTATCAAGATGATATGTTCCTGATATGTTTGAAGATTGGATAGAATGTAAGAGCCGTGTAACATGGCATATGATGATGGTACTGTGAATCATCACATTCCATTAGAAACTCAACATGACTTACTGTAATATAATGAAGTTGATCAAGTTTCATTATATTATACTAATTCACGCATCAGTTCCCAACACTGCTTCAAAACATTCATATTTTAAACTTGAAGATTTCAGAATTTAGAAACTAACACAGTTTCTTTTATGTTGTAACGCAGATATTACGGGGAGATAGATGATTGCAGATAGGAATAGTTGTGAAAATATCTTTAGAAATATGGAGAATATGTATAGCGGAAAAAGTTTATAATATCTAAGATAAGATGATGATGAATAATATCATCTGAAAAAGTTTAGAATAAGGAGTAGGGTTCATACTGACGGTTTCAACAGACACTGAATCATTTGCATTATTTGAAGGCAGGTTCATTCCTTGTATTTGTTCTTTGTTTCCTTCACGGTTAGCTCAATCCATTTTTCAGCACTAAATTTTCTATCGAGCGTTCCTAACATTCCCTTCTTTATCATCAAACTTTTGGCCATTTAGGCCATCTAAAATTTTACTGTTTCCTCTGCATTTAATGCAGTCATATCTGAATCGTCGATTATCAATCCGAGGTGTTTTTGGGCGAATTGTGTTTTTAGATGATTAAATGCTGATGATAACATGGCGGAGTATGAAAGGTTCCCCGGTAACGATGAGGAAAACCAATCGTATATATCAAAGTTATAATAAGACTTATTCGAATGAAAGGTCGAAGTTGTTCTGCTGAAGCTGTGACAAAATTGGCTACTTTGAAAAGGAATCGTAAGGTTGTTTTTGCTAATAAATGCTAAAGAATTCGTCGCGGTACGTGTTAAACTATGACTTTGGGTTCAAGAGTTTTTCATGTGTATAGATCTTTTCTTCTGTAGATGAAGTGCGGTCGGTTCAACTTCTCGATTGAGGTATTTTCAAGAATCCTGATAGGTTTGTACGCGGATTGTAAACGTCGAGATACAAATGAGGTTTAGGATGAAATCAAGTGGCAAACTTGAAGAATTGTTTAGTTTCATATGTTATAATCAATATTTTAATTCATTTTAATTGTCCAAAGTTAGCAGTCCAATAGTCCAGTTGTCCACTAGTCCATTATATTCATATATAATTTAATATATAATATTCGAATTAATTAATACGTATCGTGACCCGTGTACCGGTCTCAGTATTTATCACAACTCAAACCATATATATATTTTGGAATCAACTCCGACCCTGTATAGCCAACTCCAACATTCACATATAGAGTGTCTATGGTTGTTTCGAAATATATATATAGATGGGTCGATATGATAGGTCGAAACCTTGTATACGTGTCCCGTTATTTAAAGTGCGTAAAAGTAAATAACAGAAATTAAATGACAATAAATAAAATGTAATACGGAATTAACAGTTAGCTGGGAACAGTTAGCTAGGAACAGTTAGCGTGGAATCTTAACAATATTTCAATTAATTAGTTCGTTTGTTTCTAACAATTTTTATTTGTCCAATGTTTTCTTCATTATGCCACTTGTTGGATTCCGATAGGTCAAAATTCAAATATGTAATTTGAATGAAAATGATTGTTCTGTAGTGAACGGATACGTATATCGGTAGCTGTAAATAGGATAGTAAATGACCTTTGAATCAGATTCGAAGAATGTACAGTGTAACTGGTTAATGTGAAATCTAAATATTCTTCGAGTACTACCTACCCGTTAAAATATTTTCATTATTAACAGTTTGTACGAAAGAATTTTTAATCACCATTTTTATAAAAATATACTTGCATATATATTTCCTTCAGATGTAATCATGGATTTAATGAGTCAATAAAGTATTAAACTCATTTGATTTATCGTTAGTACTTGATTACATGATCTCTAAAGCATTATAGATTACATAATCGTCATGTCGAACGAAGACAAATGAGGTAGAACGATATGTAAAGCGAAGGTAATCGATGTAGAACGATATGTAGAACGAAAATCATACTCGAAGTATAGATGAGGTTTTTGAGGTATATGATGTGGATATCCGAGATACTGATTGTGATGTTGAGGTTTATGACGCAGTTGTGGTTGGGGTGATAAGGGTACTGTCGGCGTTGATAGTGGTGGTACTGATTATGCTGCTAGTGCTGTTGCTGGTGTTTGCAACCTTCGCACCATGTTCTCCAAAGCCGTCACGCGAGCGCGAAGTTCATTAACTTCTACTAGTACACCAGGAGGATTGGCGGTTGGAGTGAGCGAATGAATAAGATCTGAAATATGAGATAGTATATAATCGTGACGAGATACTCTAGAAATGAGAGAGAAAATGGTTTCTCGAACAGATTCACCAGTAAGCGTTTCAGGTTCATCGCCAAGAGGGCAATTTGATGGATGGAAGGGATCTTCGATATGAAATGATTTTCAGATATCGGGTGATATTCTCGCTATATAGAATATCTATATATTTAATACTAAAGATTTCATAGACTACGGAGGAATTTACGGCATATATCAGGCAAATCTACAGATACGCCAAGATAGGAATTATCAGATATGCTAAGATATGAATTTCGTCTATACACTATCGATGCACTAAATGCAGTAGGACGTGTCTAGACTTGAGAATGATAGGCAGGCAGTTTCCTAAGGATGATAAGCAGATGATTTCCGACTAGAAATGATAAGCAAAGCTTTTGACAGGCAGACACGGTCAAAGTCCAGACTCACTAATGTATCCTAACAACTACCAGTTAGACACACTAATGGAAGGCCTGGTTCTCTAAGACCAACGCTCTGATACCACCTGTAACGACCCGTCCCAATCCACCAGGACGAAGTCATCAACATTTGGTCCCATTGCGATGATCGGCTCCAAGTAATGTCCTTATATTGAGCAAATGCACAGCGGAAGACTTAATTCGTACCTGAGAATAAACATGCTTTAAAGTGTCAACCAAAAGGTTGGTGAGTTCATAGGTTTATCATAACAATCATTTCAATATATTAATAGACCACAAGATTTCATATTCGTAAACGTTTTAATAAAAATATTCTAAGTGGTTGAGCACTTGGTAACCATACTTAACATTTAATCAACGTCGCATATTCCCTTTATTATGAAATATCACTACACCGTACCAAGTGTAGTCACCGAAACGAAGTACTGTGCAACCGTTGAATGCTGGTCGTCCAGCCCGGTTGGGGTTGTCAGGCCCGATAGATCTATCAACAGGATTCGCGTTTACAATACCCAATGTAAATAGAAGTTACCAAGCTACAGAGAAATATGCCAGTGGTACAACTCAACGTAGAATATATTTTTAAGTACTTGTGTCTATTTTGTAAACATTTATAAAAGCAGCGCATGTATTCTCAGCCCAAAAATATATATTGCAAAAGCAATTAAAAAGGGAGTAAATGAAACTCACCTAATGTATTTTGTAGTAAAATACATATGACTATATTGAACAATGCAGGGTTGGCCACGGATTCACGAACCTATATCATTTGTATATTTATTAATATACATAATTGTAATCGAACAAATTTATATATTCTTATTAATTATTATTTATTATGATTTAATAGTGTTATATATATATATATATATATATATATATATATATATATTTATTAATGTTTTATCTTTATCTATTATGTATTAAAATTAATACTTTCATACATAATTATATTGATATCTATAATATTTGTAAAAATGTTTATCTATTATGATATTAGTAATACTAAATAATAATAAAATAATAGTAATAAAAATGATAAATTTAAAATAAAGATACTTTTAATGATAAAAATGTTAACTTTAATAAATAATACTTTTAGTAAAAATGTTAATTTTTAACGATAATGAATGTTTATAATCATAACTGTAAAAATAATGATACTAATACTTTTATGAATAATAATAATAATAATAATAATAATGATAATAATAATAATAATAATAATAATTACTACCTTAAAAAGATAAGAAATGCGTCATAGCCTGGACTCGAACCCAAGACCTTTAGTAAACCACCCACACGACCAATCATTGAACCATCTGTTTCTTTCTGATTAAACTCATAGATTATATTTATTTAACCTTATTTCTCTTCTGTTCCACTTTTTCTCTTCACCTAAACCTTATCATTATCGTCATACTATATCATCGTCATCTAATATCATCATTATGATCCTATTATGATACTATTATCATCACTCATCATACGCGTATCATATCATAATAATTGTCATCATTATATCCGTATTTATCATCATATTCGTCAATGTTTATTACACCTCATATTAGTCCAGCAGAAAACGAACTGGATTATAGCCCGCCAACAAAAACGCAGCCCAAATTGCATCACTTAATTGATGGGTGTATGAATATGTTACTCGGCCCAATAAAACATAAAATAGCCAGGGTAATCGGTTCAATATAACAGACGTTTGATATCTGTATATATATATACCCCATCCTTTTCTTTACAGCTCATCCTAACAAACCCATCATCATGTTTTCTATCTGTTTCGCATTCTATTAATATTATAATGATTACTTTAGTTATCAACCTCTTAATACATCATCAAAATCACGTGTATCATCTTCATTTAACAGAAACGTACAGCTGAAATAGCAGCAATCTAGCGACGAGGAGAGAAAAGATAAAAAAAAATGGCGGTTTAAATGGTTGATGAAGAGCTGCAACAGGAACATCGAATTACAAAATGGGTTTTGGCTATGGGTATTGTTCGAGCAAAAGAAACAACAAAAGTGTGCAGTCGTTAACAAGTAAAGGAGATGATCAAGTGATGTTTTGAGGTGGTTTTTATCGAAAAGAAACAGAAAACAGTAACTGTAGCTGCAGTAGCTCAATATTACGCAGGTGGTGGTTATGGTGAGATGGTGTTAATCGGTGGTTGTGTTCGGTTACAATCAAAACAGAAAAATTATATGTATGTATATATATATATATATACAGCGGTGGTCCTTGGGTTGTGATCGATGATGTTAAACAGAGGTGATGAAAGTGGGTCTTCGAACAAGAAGGTAATGGTGTGGTTCATGGTTCGAATCTCAAAAGGTGGTGGCAGTGAAGGGTGGTGATGAGGTTTAAGAGAGAGGAGAGAGAGACGTAAAGAGAGAAAGATGGCGGTTTATGGTTGTGGTGGTTCAAAGTGGTGGTTGATTCAAAGAAGAGAGACATGAGGTGATCGATTCTAATGAACGGGGTGAATTGGTGAATCGTGGTTGTCATGGTGATGATGGGTTCGATCATAAACCGAAATAGAAGCTAGGATACACAAGGTAGTTTACTATGGTGATTATGGTGGTTTGATGATGGGTGGTCGATGTGGTTGTTCATGGTGGTCATTAGGGTGGCTCGATTTGTGATGATGGTTCTAGACCGAAGACAAATGATTAAGTGGGTGTTTAGTGGTGGGTATAAGATAGTTCATAATTTTTAGGAAAGTAGTCAAACAATGATTTGGATACCATGTTTTGTGGGTTTGATCGAGCCTATATATAATGATATATGTATATGTAAGACATGTATATGTGTATATATAAAAAGATAGATGATGGATAAAAATATCACGGGACAAGAACAAATAAGAATCACAGGACAAATAGAAAACACAAGCAGAATCCAATGCTAGCATGTATTTGTCCATTTTATATATGTATTATTTATCTATATACGTATAACAGTACGTACACCTGTATTTCTGTACGCGTGTATCTATATGTCTGTATCATAAATAAGTTTATTAATAATAATAATATTTGTTTAACTATAAACCCTAAACTTTAATATTTATAATGTTATTAATAATAAAGTATTAATAATAACTATAATAAAATTATTAAATGAAATTTTGAAATAATATGAAATCAATTTATATATCAATTTCATATCTTTAGATTATATATTTAATTAATATTTCTATTTATATATTTATTTACACACAAAGATTCGTGAATCGTCAGGCACAGTCAAAAAGGTAATTGATTATATGAATTAAATTCCAAAGCTTTCGAGACTCAACATTACAAACTTTGCTTATCATGTCGGAAACATATAAAGATTAAGGTTTAAATTTGGTCGGAAATTTCTGGGTCATTACAAATATCCTCAATATTTCTGAAGATATCTTCAAAAATATTCTTGTCTGATATTAATTATCTCTTCACGCTATCTGTGTTACATCATAAAAGAAACTATTTTAATTTCTAAAGTCTAAAACCTTCAAGTTTAAAATATGAATGTTTTTGAAGTAGGTTGGGAAACTGATGCATGAGTTAGTATAATATAATGACACTTGATCAACGTGATTATATTACAGTAAGTCATGCTGAGTTTCTAATAGAACGTGATAATTCACAGACCTTACCCCCATCATGTGCCATGTCACAGGACTCTTTCATTCTATTTAATCTCTAAGCATATCACGAAAATATTTCCTTGATATCTTCGTTCTTCTGTAATTCCAACAGTTGCTAACAAATCGTGCTATCACATTTTATTGCTGATTAGAAGATTTTTTTTTAAATTCCTTGAATTTCTAAAATCCACCATGACTACGTCAAAAGTTAAATCTCTATCTCAATCTTTTGTGATAGCTTCACTCGTACGCTTCAAGAAGTCAAACTGTTTTATCCTTATTACTCAACAGTAATAAAATTCTATTTATCAGCTCATATTTGTCAGGAAAACATTCTTACTGTTAGCTATGACGATCTCGATCAAATTTCGGGGACGAAATTTCTATAACGGCTAGGTACTGTCACGACCCGGAAAATTTCGACTAATTTTAAACCAAACTCTCTATACGATTAATTATCTTTGACACGATAAGCAAAGTCTGTTGGGTTGAGTCTCAAAAACTGTGAACTGTTTCATATATTCAATTGACCTTCGACCATTCTCGATGATTCACGAACCATTATTTGTAAATAAATGTGTATTCATATAAAAATAAATATAAATATATGTATAGAATATATTAAATATAATTATTTAATGATTGTAACACTCGGTTGACGTTTCGTTAGTTTTAATATAAATATAATACATGTTTATGAAAGATTAAAATAAAAATTGGAGTGTAAATTGATTACGAAGATTCTAGATTTGTTAAAAATATTTTTATCCTTTTAGTTTAAATTTTAGTACTCCGTACATATTAATTTGTACATAAAATAAATAATTACCGAACCTTTTTGATCGGGTTTCAAACAGGTAACGAGTGAAATAATTAAATATGTTTAATCTAAAAATTTGGGATTTTTAGGAGCACTTTTATACGTTAACTGTTTAGCAATGGACACGATATAATATCCCTATGAAACTGCCGGTAATAAAAATTCTATTGAATGGTTGCTTGGTATGATTACCCACACGTTTTTTTTATATATTTAATATATAATTATTATTATATTAGTAATAATATTCTATAAATATGTATATGTTAAATGAATACAACAAAACATCTTTTCTTTCATCTTTCTATATGTTTTCTTTTGTTTAATATCTACAACTGGTTCCTTATTTTTCTTCTCATACTAACTCCTAATTGATACACAGCTATTTACTAATCTAACTTTCTGGTATCTTTCTATTCGACTAGGACCCAAACTTAAACATCAAACACATATTTGATTGATATTACCGTGGTTGATTGATTATCTTCACAAGTATGTATATATATATATATATATATATATATATATATATATATATATATATATATATATATATATATATATATATATATTCATGTGTTATGCATGGAATTGTGAAACAACAAACTACTTGTCTTCTTCCTCTACTTTACCATACCGTCACTTACAGCTCATCACTCAAACCACTCCCTTGGCCTTCAAATTGTGAGCATCACTATCTTCATCACCACTATTTAACTACAACCACCATGAACCACCATGGTTCCTACATCACCCTGGGTTCTTTCTTTTTATTCTTCGCGAAATGAAAAACCATCACCAAAAACACTCACTATGAACAACTATCTCAAAGACCACCACTTTCATTTAGTGATTACTATTACTGTCGTTGAGTTTCTATTTCTATTTTAACTCCAAAACCAACCAAACCGGACATGGCCAACTGTTGTGCTGCATATATTTCTGTCGACCGTTAGAAACAGTTACAAACCACCATCGACAACAGCTTCTACAACTATTTACTGTTCGAGCACCACCCTTTCAAACTCCATAACCACCACCACCACCGAGAAAAATCATTGTCTCTTTTCTCTCTCTCTCTTCATTTTCTTTTCTTTTTATTCGTGAACAATCAAACCACAACCCACACAACAATCACTCACCACCATTAAACCGGCCATCACTTCAACCATCTTGAAACACCACCATAACCAACGAAAACAACTTTCTTTCTCTTCTCTCTCTCTCTAATTGTTAATCGTGAAACTTGTTGCTACAAAATATTGTTGTTTCACGATTTATTTTGTTATCAAACGGCCACCATCGGACCTTTGTCACCTGCAACCAACATCGTATTCTATGATGAAACCCATCTTGAACCTGCTACTTCTATTTTACTGTTTCAGTCCGGCACCATCTGCAGCTACTACTGCCGTTACTGACCACCAAACGCCACCACAATCGCCACCTGTAATCCCACTGTTTTACTGCTGTTAATCGTACCATTTCTGTAAAAAAAAACGATGATATATGATGAAGTTGAAGAAAATAATGATCATAATGATGATCGTAAATGATGGTGTTTTTAGTTAATTAATTATAAGAGGAACTGAAGACCCACCATTATTTTCTGTCGACACAAGTCACTGCTATTTGTTTGTTCAATATATTAACGTGGGCTGTTGTTAAAAATATTAAAGTGGGCTATTGTTAAAAACTGTAACGGGCTGTCTTTTAATCGCTGAAGTGGACTGGCCCAATATCAAACAGACTAATGGCCATCAATGTTATATTATTAATACTTAGTCGAGTAGATTATGATCATGATGAGATGAAGTTGGGTGGAAAAGGATAACAGTTTTGCATATGTTATATATTTAAAATCGCGAAATATTATAAGTAGGAGGAAACGGATGAATGGTTAGGAGTGTTGTGGGTTAGCGAGAGGTTTTGGGTTCGAGCTTGAACAGTGGCTATCCTTTTAAATGCTTATTTTGAAAGGTAGTCTTATTATTATTTTTAATATTATTATTATTATTATTATTATTATTATTATTATTATTATTCACTATTATTAAAATTAACATTTTTATTAAAAAGTATTATTTTATTAAAGTTAACATTTTATCATTTATACTAAAAGTATCATTTTTAACTCTATTATTATTATTATTATTATTATTATTATTATTATTATTATTATTATCATTATTATTATTATTATTATTATTATTATTATTTTATCATTACTAATATTATTTTAATATTATTATAATTTTAGCAAACAAACGATATAGATATATATACAAAAATATATATCTAATACATATAATATAACAAAATTCATATTTTTATATATAAAATGAATATATGAAACACATAGGTTATTAAAATAATAGTTGCAATTAATTAAAATAACATATAAATTATAACAAGTATAGTAATTAATATTAATATATATATACTCGTTTAATTGTTAGTATATGTGTTAATATATATAATTAATGTAGGTTCGTGAATCTGAGGTCAACCCTACACTTGTTAAATGTCGTCAAATGTATTTTTACTACAAAATACAGTATGGTGAGTTTCATTTGCTCCCTTTTTAATTGGTTTTGCAATATATATTTTTGGGCTGAGAATACATGCACTGCTTTTATAAATGTTTACGAGATAGACACAAGTACTTAAAATATATTCTACGTTGAGTTGTACCACCCTGCATATCTCCCTAATAGCTTGGTAACTACTATTTACATGTGGTATTGTAAACGCGAATCCTGTTGATAGATCTATCGGGCCTGACAACCCCAACCGGACTGGACGACCAGTATTCAACGGTTGCACAGTACTTCGTTTCGAGACTACACTTGGTACGGTGTAGTGAGATTTCATAATAAAGGGAATATGCGACGTTGATTAAATGTTAAGTATGGTTACCAAGTGCTCAACCACTTAGAATATTTTTATTAGATCGTTTGTGTATATGAAATCTTGTGGTCTATTAAGGTATAGAAATGATTGTTATGATAAACCTATGAACTCACCAACCTTTTGGTTGACACTTTAAAGCATGTTTATTCTCAGGTACGAATTAAGTCTTCCGCTGTGCATTTGCTCAATTTAAGGACATTACTTGGAGTCGATCATCGCAATGGGACCAAATGTTGATGACTTCGTCCAGGTGGATAAGGACGGGTCGTCACAATATCTTTAGTATTTCCCAAATACTTCAATATATTCTTTGCAGCATTCCAGTGGCAATCACCTGGATTCTATTGGTATCGACTCGTCATATTGAGAGCGAAAGAAACATCCGGTCTAGTGCACCTCATATCATACATGATGGATCCAATAGCTGAAGCATATGGGACTCCAGTCATTTGCTTTACCTCTTCGGGTGTAGATGGGGCTTGAGTCTTACTCAACACCACATTTGGTTGCATCAGAAGACTACCTTGCTTGGAAGATTCCATCTTAAATCGCTTTAAGATTTTGTCAAGATATGCACTTTGACTTAGACCTATTAATCGCTTAGATCCGTCTCTATAGATCTTGATTCCTAGGATATATGATGCATATCCCAGATCTTTCATAGAAAACATTTTCCAAGCCAGGACTTAACGTCTTGTAGTGTTGGAATATGATTTCTCATGAGTAATATGTCATCAACATATAAGATCAGAAAGACTTTAACGCTCCCACTAGCTCTCATGTACACACAGGGTTGGTCAAGGTTTTGTGAGAAACCAAACTCTTTGATTTTCTCATCAAACTTCTTGTTCCAACTCCTTGATGCTTACTTTAATCCATAAATGGATTTCTGAAGCTTGCATACTTTATTAGGATACTTAGGATTAACAAACCCTTCAGGTTACACCATATATATGTCCTCGCTAAGGTGACCATTCAGGAATGCGGTTTTGACATCCATTTGCCAAATCTCATAGTCATAGTATGCTGCTATAGCTATGAGTATCCTAATAGCTTTAATGTCTGCTACCGGAGAAAAGGTCTCTTCATAATCAATCCTGTAGGTTTGAGTATAACCTTTTGCTACCAAACGGGCCTTAAAGGTATGTACATTTCTGTCCATATCGGTCTTCTTCTTGAAGATCCATTTACACCCAACAGGCTTGCTGTTTGGTGGGAGATTAATCAAGCGCCAAACTTGATTATCTTTCATGGACTGCATCTCTACATTCATAGCATCTTGCCATTTATCAGATTCAGGATCTAACAATGCAGCTTTGTAATTAGCGGGTTCGCCCAGATCCCCTAATTCCAAGTCCTCTGTCGTAACCATAAGGTTTAACCTTTCTGGTGGACGAGAGGTTCTACTAGATCTACAAATGAGACATGCTTCATCCTGTACCTCGATACTTTCATGTCGAGGCTCAGTACGAATTTTGCTTGTGCCTTCAGAAGGTAATGTATCTTGTCCTTGAATTTCTTCAAGGTCTACAGTGCTCCCACTTGCTTCTTGTAAGAGGAGACTCTTCTCCAAAAACTCAGCATATCTAGCAGTGAAAACCTTATTTTCTGCTGGATAGTAGAAGTAGTATCCCATCGTTTCCTTTGGGTATCCTACAAAGATACATTTGATAGTTCTGGACTCAAGTTTGTTCGGTGTATCACGCTTCACGTAAGCCTCACAACCCCAGACTTTCAAGTAAGACAGATTTGGGACCTTCCCATGCCATATTTCATATGGTGTCTTGTTTACCTTCTTGGTTGGAACCATGTTGAGAATGCGTGCAGGAGACTCTAGAGCATATCCCCAAAAGGATGCTGGTAGAGTTGTTAGACTCATCATTGATCGAACCATGTCAAGCAAAGTTCGATTTCTCCTTTCTGACACCCCATTATGCTGAGGTGTGTAAGGAGGAGTAAATTTTGAGACAATCCCACGATCTCTCAAATAATCTAAAAACTCTTGACTCATATATTCGCCTCCATGATCGGACCGTAGAACCTTAATGGTCTTTTCGAGTTGATTTTCTACTTCATTTTGAAACGCTTTGAACGTTTCAAATACTTCATGTTTATGTTTAATCAAGTAAACATAACCATATCTACTGAATTCATCAGTAAAAGTAATAAAGTAGGTAGCTCCATCTCTACACATTGTTCTAAATGGGCCACATACATTAGTATGAATGAGTCCAAGTAGATCACTCGCCCTTTCAACCTGGTGGGTAAAGGGTTTCTTTGTCATTTTTCAAGATAAACAAGATTCACATATGTCAAATGACTCGTTGCCGATTGACTCAAGAAGCCCATCGTGTTGCAGCTTTGTTATGCGTTTCTTGTTTATATGACCAAGACGACAATGCCATAGATATGTGGAATTCAAATCATGCTTGAATTTCTTAGAGCTACAATTAAATATAGAACTTTCGTTTGTAACAAGATTATGCATGTCAATTTCAAAAATACCATCTCTAGGAATAGCATTAAAATAAAAAATATTATTCTTAGAAACTGAAATACCATAATTCGTGAATACATGATTAAAACCATTATCCTTCAAATGAGAAACTGAAATAACACCTCTAGTAATAGAAGGTGCATAATGACAATTATCTAAAATAAGAATAAGTCCACTTGGGAGGATGAGCTCATAGCTTCCTATAGCTTCGACAGCTGCACGATCGCCATTGCCAACGTACAGATCCAAAGCCTCCTTATTCAGCTTCCGGATTTTCCTAAGACCCTGCATATCATTACAAATATGAGTACCACAACCAGTGTCATACACCCAAGTTTTATTAGGAAAATTATATAGTTCTATAACGAAGATACCTGAAGTGCTGGTCGAACCAGCCTTTCCTTTCTTCAACTCTTCCAGGTAAAGCACAGAGTTTCGTCTCCAATGACCAATCTGGCCACAATGGTGACAAGCCATGTTCTTTACGGGATGCTCTTTCTTTGCTGGTGGTGGAATTTTCTTCTTGGGAGTGTAAGCTTTCTTACTCTTTCCTTTTCCCTTCCCACTTCCAGCTTGCGGCTTTCTTTTCTGGATTTTACATTCCTTTATGGTTAAGACTGCAGGAGTCTTCTTTGGTAGCCCCTTTTCAGCTTGCTTGAGCATCGCATGCAGCTCAGGGATGGTTTTTCCCATGCTATGCATATTGTAATTCATTACAAATCCATCATAGTCCTTGGATAGTGAAGTAAGAATCAAGTGCACTCCAAGAAGTGGTGGCATAGCATAACCTAGGTGCTTCAATTGATCTAGATAGCCTTTCATCTTCAAGACATATTGGCTAATCGGATGCCCAAACTCATGTTTGCAAGCGTGAAACGCTTTCACTGTTTCAAACAATTCCTGTTCTGCCTGCTGTTGGAACATCGTCTTGAGTTCCTCGATCATGTCATATGCATTGTAGTCCATTAAGTTCCTTTGGATCTCAGAGGTCATGCTAGCAAGCATAAGACATGCTACTTCAAGTTGTTCGTTATACTGCTTTGTGATGACCCGGAAATTTCCAATCAAATTTAAACTTAATCTTTATATAATTCTGACATGATAAGCAAAGTCTGTAATGTTGAGTCTTGAAAAATTTGGAAACTATGTTCATATATTCAAATTACCCTTTGACAATTTTCGACGATTCACGAACAACTATTTGTAAATAGATATATACATATATTTAAATAAATATATATATGATTTGAAATATAATTTTGAAGGTATTTCGTATGCCCGAGAGACATACTAAATTAATGTGGCTGACGTGTTATGATCCAAGTCGGGTCATACCCAATAACAAACTTACCGACACCTTATTTGTATTTGATTTTAACGATTGGTTCATTGATCAAATACGCGACACTTGAACTTTAAGAAAAATGGTTTTCTTAAATATTACTTGATGTGTATTATATAAATTATGGAATAATTTATATATTATGGATTTAATTATTTATAGGTTAAATAATTAATTTATTTATGTTACATTTTATATATAAATTGGTTTTATATAATAAAATGTATATAATAAATGGAAGTTTTATAAAATGTGTTTTATAAAATCTAATTTTATAAAACAAACCATTTTATTTAAAAGAATTGGAAGTGGCATGGGAGTATGGAGTAAGCATGCTCTTTTGACTTGTCTTTTACCATGTTACTTCCATTCTAGGTGCATATTAACCAAGGCTCTCTTGGAGACCAAACACACATGCATTTACACATCAAAACATAAGCAAAAAAAAACTGCACAAAGCTCTCTCCAAGAGCTGTTCTGGCCGTGGCCTTTTGTGCACAAAAAGGGTTTCATAATTTGGTTTTTGGAAGCCAAATTCAAGTGTCAACAAAACCTAACCAAAGTACAAGGTGTTGGTTACAAGTTTGGGGTATAATCTCTTGAGGTTTCATCCATTTGAAGCTCCATTCAACATCATCATCTTCATCACTTTCAACTAGCTTGGAATAGGTATAACATCTTATTCTTGCTTGTAGTTTGTAAGCTTATTTCTCAACTTGATCCTTTTCTTGGGATTTAACTTTTATATGGTTAAAGATATACAAGTTTCAATTGGTAATTTTACATGCTTCCGCTTTGAATGATTCTTAAAAGGTTTTAAGTATTATGAAACTTGTTAAATCCCAACAATGGTATCTAGAGCCGAAGTTGTTGAAATATGCTTCGAGATGGTTATTAAACCCACTATAATTTTGCATTCTATGAACATGCATGAAGTAGAATGTAAAATTTTCGGTTTTGGGTGGTTGTCATTTTGGCCAAAATCACTTGTGATTCTGCATTCTGTACTGCCAATCACTTGTGATTCTGTGTTGCCGATCACTTGTGATTCTGTGTTGCCGATCACTTGTGATTCTGTGTTGCAGATCACTTGTGATTCTGTGTTTCCAATCACTTGTGATTCTGTATTGCCTATCACTTATGTTGATGATGTTCACAATCTAAGCCTTGACCTTGTGTTTGGTTGCATGCATGGTTGATTGATATTTATTCAATTGGTTTGTAATAATATTTATTCATTTGGCATGTAATAATTCATTTGGTTATGTAATTTATTTTATATTTGGTATGTAAAATAGATTAGGTTGTAATTTCATTTTTTAGACAAAATGTATTAGGATATATTTTGTAAAATGATGAAGGATGATGAAGACTTGAAGAACACATGAAGAAGCATTTGGATGCAAGGTTAAGTGGGAGATTTGAAATCTCCTACTTTGTGTTATAACCCCTTATCCGGTGGCATTTGTTTTCGGCTAAACAAATGTCTACCAAAATGGCTTGATTGTGAACATATTTGTTTTGCATGCATATGATTGTGGATTGTATGATTGTATGCTACAAGTTAATCACACAAGTTAACAACAAGCAAAATGGCAATTTAATTGGTTAAATTATACATTAATTAACGACATGCAAAACGTCAATTTAAATGGTTAAATTAAAAATGGCTAAAAGGACATTAATAAACGGTTATTAAGATCATGATTAGGATCATATATATAAAATGGTTTATAGACATGAAATTGGCTTTTCATAATGAACTATACACCAAATGCATGTTGGTGTATGGCAAATGTTTTCTTAAACTAGAATTTATGAAAACTTAAAATCCCTTAACTATAACAAGGTAAACAAGTTAAACGCCATCCTTTTGTGGAAACACTTAGACGTATTAGGAAACTCTTGATGAGATAAAGGTCACCTAACCGTCATGAGCGAATTAATATGAATAAGGTACACTTCGCATACATGTGGGATAAAGGTCACCTAACCACTTGTATGTTAAGTCTACATGTTTACACAAGTAGGACGACTTGATTTGGGAATCATGAACTTAGGGTCACCGAAGCATGATGAACAAATAGGCGTTGATGGGATAAATATGCCATGCAAAAGGATTGCATGATCCCATAACTTAGAAGTTGCAAAAGGATTGCAATTGTCACATAAATGACTACCTAGCTAAATCAAATAACGGGATAAAGGTCACCTAACCGAAATTTGATTTACCGTTGGATTCTAAGATTTAATAAAACAATTAAAAATAAAAGGGTATTGTTTATTAAATTTAAAATCGATACTTAAAAGGACTTTGTTAAATTTTGTAGATGGCCGCAAATAACAACAACATGCAAAATGCACCACTTAACCTAAACAACCTATCATTAAGGTCTCTCCTCGAGAAAGACAAACTCAACCATACGAACTTTATGGATTGGTTCCGTAATCTTAGGATTGTCCTCAAACTTGAGGACAAAGCGTATGTGTTGGAGGACCCTATTCCCGACCAACCGGATGAGGAAGATATAGAGGGCATGGCTTATTATGACAAGTATTGCGCCGATTCGGTGCAAGTCGCTTGTCTAATGCTTGGGACTATGATACCCGAACTCCAAAAGGATTTCGAACATCATAGTGCATATGACATGATTACGCAATTGAAGGAGATGTTCCTTCAACAAGCACGTGTCGAGCGCTTCGAAACGGTTCGAGCGCTACATGCATGTCGTATGGATGACACCCAATCTGTCTCCTCTTATGTCCTCAAAATGAAGAGCCTTATTGATCGTGCTAACCGTCTTAACCTAAACATATCAAATGAGTTAGCCACCGATCTTATCCTTAATTCCCTATCAAAAAGGTTTGATCAATTTGTAATTAATTACAATATGAATGGGATGGATAAGAGCATAGGTGAGCTTCACGGTATGCTTAGAACGGCGGAAACTAGCATGGGTAAAAGGGCTTTACCCGTGTTAGCAATCGATCAAGGTGGGTCCAAAAGTAAGACCTCTAAGCCAAAGGTGGCTAAGAGAAAAGGACCCACCTATCAAGGCAAAGGGAAAGGGAAGATGGTTACCCCAACCATAAACAAGGCTAAGAAGCAAAAGGTAGCCGAGAAGGCAAACCCCAAGGAAGACCCATGTTTCGGTTGCGGTGAGATGGGTCATTGGAAACGAAACTGTCCGGTCTACCTTAAGGAGTTGAAGGACAAGAGGGATGCAGGGCAAACCTCAGGTAATATATATATGGTATATATAGAGCTAAGTATTACTTCTTCTAATACATGGGTATTAGACACTGGATGTGGAACTCATATTTGCAATTCTTTGCAGGGGTTCAAAAGAAGTGATCATAAGGCGGGAACATCAAGTCTCTATATGGGCAATGGTGCAAAGGTGCATGTTAAAGCTCAAGGAGATTTTATTTTGAAGCTTCCAAGCGGATTGGAACTTATTTTAGAAAATGTTTTGTATGCTCCGGATTTGTGTAGAAACATTATTTCTATTTCTCGCTTAAAACAATGTGGTTACGTTGTTAATTTTATTGATGATGATATTCATGTTTCTAAAGATAATGTATTCTATTTCAAGGCTTAGCCCTTCAAATGGAATTTATGAATTGGTTCATGATGACACATCTTCTAGTAGCTCAATGTACCATACAAGCACCAAGAAACTCAAAAGGGATTTGAGTGATTCCTACTTATGGCATTGTCGCCTTGGTCACATAAACAAGAACCGAATACATACACTTCAAAAGAATGGACTTTTGAAATCAAATGAAATGGATTCGTTTGAAGTATGTGAATCTTGTTTACAAGGCAAGATGACTAAAGCACCTTTTAAAGGGACCTATGAAAGGGCTAAAGATTTATTGGGATTAATACATTCGGATGTATGTGGACCCTTTAAACCCATGACTAAGAAAGGTGAAAGATACTTTGTTACTTTCATTGATGACTTTAGTCGTTTCGGATATGTCTACTTATTAAGACACAAGGACGAAACGTTTGAAGCATTCAAAGAATATCAAAACGAAGTACAAAATCAACTCAATAAGACAATTAAGGTACTACGTACCGATAGAGGAGGTGAATACCTAAGCGATGCCTTCCAAGATCATCTTAGGAGTTGTGGGATTATCTCACAACTTACTCCACCCGGAACACCCCAACTTAATGGAGTTTCCGAAAGGAGGAACCGAACCCTAATGGATATGGTTCGATCTATGATGGCAAGAAGCTCGTTACCTCTGTCATTTTGGGGTTATTGTCTAAGCTCCGCGGCTCGTATTTTAAATATGGCCCCAACCAAGAAAGTGGAACGAACTCCTCATGAGATGTGGTTTGGAAAACCTCCTTCTCTATCATACTTAAAGGTATGGGGATGTGAAGCTTATCCTAAGCGTTACATCCCTAATAAGTTGAATGCTCGATCCACGAAGTGTATCTTCATAGGATATCCCAAGGATGATATGGGATACTATTTCTATGATCCATACGAGCAGAATGTATTTGTTGCTCGAAAGGCGGAATTCCTTGAAACTAAGTTCCTAATGGAAGGAAATAGTGAAAGGAAGATAGATCTTGAAGAGGTTCAAGATCAAGTAGATGATACACAATTGGTTGACACTAGCACTCAACATGAAAATGTTGATAGTGATCAAATGAATGATCAAAATACACAAGGCATTCGTAGATCTGGTAGGATTAGCAATCCTCCTGAGAGATATGGGTTTCTCATAGATGGTTGCTATACGGTTGATTTGGATGAACCGACAAACTACGAAGATGCTTTATCAAGGATCGATAAAGATAAATGGCAGGAAGCCATGAACGCCGAGATGCAATCCATGTATGAAAACCAAGTTTGGGAACTTGTTGTGCAACCTCCTAGCTCCAAGCTAGTTGATTGCAAATGGCTTTTCAAGAAGAAAACCGACATACATGGAAACTTGGATACATATAAAGCTAGACTTGTTGCAAAAGGTTTCACTCAAACTCAAGGGGTTGATTATGATGAAACTTTCTCGCCTGTGGCAATGCTAAAGTCTATTAGGATATTATTTGCCATTGCTGCTCACTACGACTATGAAATATGGCAAATGGATGTCAAAACCGCTTTCCTAAATGGATATCTTATGGAAGATGTCTATATGGTCCAGCCTGAAGGTTTTGTTGATCCAAAATATCCTAAAAGTGTATGCAAGTTAAAGAAGTCAATCTACGGATTGAAACAAGCATCTAGAATGTGGAATCATCGTTTTAATGAGGAAGCCAAGAAATTTGGCTTCATTAAAAATGGTGATGAAGCTTGTGTATATAAGAAAGCTAGTGGGAGCACTATCATGTTCCTTGTACTATATGTGGATGATATATTATTATTTGGGAATGATATTACCACAATGCAAGGAGTCAAAACTTGGCTAAAGAGTTGCTTCTCCATTAAGGATCTTGGAGATGCACAATACATATTGGGGATAGGGATCTATAGGAATAGATCCAAGAGATTGATAGGTTTAAGTCAAAGTACATACATTGATAAAATCTTGAAAAGGTTCAAGATGGAAAACTCTAAGAAAGGTTTGGTACCTATTCAAAGAGGAACCGTTCTCAATTCATATCAGTGTCCTACCACGAAAGATGAACAAGAGAGAATGAAGAAAGTCCCATACGCATCTGCTATTGGGTCTATCATGTATGCGATGATATGTACTAGACCGGATGTGTCATGCGCTCTAAGCTTGACAAGTAGATACCAGAATAACCAAGGAAACAGTCATTGGATTGCTGTTAAAAGTATATTGAAATACCTTAGGAGAACTAAGGATATGTTTCTAATATATGGGTCTGGTGAGGAGGAACTCGCCGTAAAAGGTTACGTGGACGCGAGTTTCCAAACTGATCGAGATGACTCTCGATCACAATCCGGTTATGTCTTCATGTTAAATGGTGGTGCGGTCTCTTGGAAGAGTTCGAAACAGGAGGTTGTTGCGTTATCCACTACAGAGTCGGAGTACATTGCCGCCTCACTGGCAGCTCAGGAAGCTGCATGGATGAAGAAATTCATCGACGACTTAGGAGTGGTCCCTTCCATTCAGGACCCTCTTGAGATCTTTTGTGACAACGAGGGTGCGATTGCTCAAATCAAGGAACCTCGTGCTCATCAAAAGACTCGTCACATTGAGCGGAGATTCAACTACATCAGGGATGAGGTTGAAAAGGGAAAGATATGTATTCACAAGGTTCACACAGATCATAATGTTGCGGATCCACTCACGAAGCTTTTACATGGGCCAAAACATGAGGGACATGTTTGTGCGTTAGGGCTTCGATATTCTAGTGATTGGAATTGATCTACTTTATGTATTGTAACGGAACGAATTAGTTCAAACTCATTAATATAATTATGGTATTAATTTAATTATGAGTCATGTTCCAATTTAGCATATTTCATCCATGAATAAACTATTATTGTAAATTCCGTAGTTGGTCACATTTGTGGGAACAAGTGTGAGGTTTAGACTATTATGAACTCGGATTGGTATACATTCATAGGTTGAATGTGGGGCAAGGTTGCAACCAAGGTTCATAGATATTTGTGGGAAACAAATATTGGAAGACCCGCTCTCAAGAATTACTGTATAGAGCCTTTGTGGTTGATCACATGTAATCTTGAGTAAAGGCGAATATCATTGTATCCTCTGACCTGAGATACATATTGGGTTCGGATATTCACCTAGTACTGTGCCTTGATTCTTTTCTTCGCTATTCTGAAACATGGTAGTACATAAGGAAGAACTCAGGTATATTACAAAGTGTATATCTAGGACGTATGTAGTCAAGATGGAATTTGTCCCTCTTATTTGTTGAGAGTAAGATGTCTAAGGCCTGAAAAGTTAAATCTATAAGAGAGTGATCACTCTGTATCTCTTGGATTTAACATGACATCTAGGACGAAAGGAAATAATGAAAGATTCACCTAATCATATTCGAGATGGGAACTCGAAAGGGATGATGTTATTGAATGGCACAAAGTCATAACATATTAGGGGTGATGGACGGTGTGTTAGGCTGTATCCATCACTTGCATTAATTTCTTATGTTTCTCGTGCAAGTGGGAGATTGAAGGTATTTCGTATGCCCGAGAGACATACTAAATTAATGTGGCTGACGTGTTATGATCCAAGTCGGGTCATACCCAATAACAAACTTACCGACACCTTATTTGTATTTGATTTTAACGATTGGTTCATTGATCAAATACGCGACACTTGAACTTTAAGAAAAATGGTTTTCTTAAATATTACTTGATGTGTATTATATAAATTATGGAATAATTTATATATTATGGATTTAATTATTTATAGGTTAAATAATTAATTTATTTATGTTACATTTTATATATAAATTGGTTTTATATAATAAAATGTATATAATAAATGGAAGTTTTATAAAATGTGTTTTATAAAATCTAATTTTATAAAACAAACCATTTTATTTAAAAGAATTGGAAGTGGCATGGGAGTATGGAGTAAGCATGCTCTTTTGACTTGTCTTTTACCATGTTACTTCCATTCTAGGTGCATATTAACCAAGGCTCTCTTGGAGACCAAACACACATGCATTTACACATCAAAACATAAGCAAAAAAAAACTGCACAAAGCTCTCTCCAAGAGCTGTTCTGGCCGTGGCCTTTTGTGCACAAAAAGGGTTTCATAATTTGGTTTTTGGAAGCCAAATTCAAGTGTCAACAAAACCTAACCAAAGTACAAGGTGTTGGTTACAAGTTTGGGGTATAATCTCTTGAGGTTTCATCCATTTGAAGCTCCATTCAACATCATCATCTTCATCACTTTCAACTAGCTTGGAATAGGTATAACATCTTATTCTTGCTTGTAGTTTGTAAGCTTATTTCTCAACTTGATCCTTTTCTTGGGATTTAACTTTTATATGGTTAAAGATATACAAGTTTCAATTGGTAATTTTACATGCTTCCGCTTTGAATGATTCTTAAAAGGTTTTAAGTATTATGAAACTTGTTAAATCCCAACAAATTTATGATGTAATTGTTAGAAATTAATTATGTAAAAATAGTAATTATTATTTAAAACATATCTATATACAAATAAAGTATATTAAAAAATAAATATTAAATAATTGTAATACTCATTGATGTTCCGATTGATATTAAGCAAGTTAAATTCAGACTGATATTATTTTAAAATAAACGATGATCTAAAAATGAGTAATATAAATTTTAGGGTTATTAAAAATGCATTTAGGAACTATTTGTTGAATTTTAAAACTTTTTATATTTTACTTGGGGTTGGGAGTGAATAATTAATGTAATTTTTATTTAATAGTTAATGATCGAATTTTATACCATAATGACCAAAATAAATAAATATAGTTAGCTTAAAAATATGAGATTTTTCTGAAAGACTTTTATCCGCCACTGATTAACAACAGACCACGATATACCCACTCCGTAGAAACTGTCGGTATACAAGTATAAGAAGTGGCTGCTAAAATTTTGTTTTACAGTGCTTGATTTCAATCAACTTCACTTATATAATTATTATTATTATTAATTATTATTATATTAATCCTTTAATTATATCCGTGATGCACAATTTGATTGAAATGGATTACTGTGTTTACTATTTTCAATTGATTGATCTAATAAGGAATAAAGTAGTAAATATGTTACTGTATCTATTTTGTTTGCTTCACAATAACATGATGTACATATATATTATATACATATTGCATTTAGTTATAACATACACAATAATCATATTTAACTATCACTTTGTTTCCCTTCTTTTGGTCGATCAACCATTCCATTGCCTCACCACCTTCACCACTCTACTATCTTTATTGATCACAACCATAACCGATCACCATCATCATCATATTACTACTACTATTATTGTTTTGATCGAACGACGAAAAACATCATCACCTTCTCCAACCCATCCCACAAGATCGACCTTTTCTCTTTCTTGTTCGACCCAAATCAAACATCACCGTAAACAAAACACCACAATCTATCTATTTTTATACCAATATATGTACGTGTGTATGTAAACCAATCACCACCATCCGACTACTCCTTCACCTCACTCTCTCTCACTCTTCATTCGTAAACCACCGAGAGCCACCTAATCAACCACCACCATGAACTTCCCAACCCATAGACTACAACCATAATCGAAACCATACGGTTCTCATTACTTAAGCACGAAATTGAAATTCACTTTGATCTCACCTTCATCTTCACCTATAACCAATTAACCACCTTCATCACCATGGTTATACACATTTGAATAATCATGCTACCCATCACCATCACATTGAACCCATAACCAAGGTTAACCACCATCACCAAACTATTAAGTTTATATCCGCTTTCTTTCGAACACCCATATCACCGATCACCAACCACCGTGGACCATTTTGCAATCCCAAACAATCGCCATATAAAGAAATAAAAATCGATGTTCCTTCCTTTCTTTTTCTTTCTGTTACAATCAATTATCATCATCAAGTCACAACCCATACCACCTTCAATCTTATTGTTTTTTTTTTGCAACCAAACCTTCCACCATTTTAACCACTCAAAACACCACGTAAAAACTGCTGCAAGGTGATACTCGAGTCGTCACCATGGAAGACTGAAATTGTGGCCTTTTCCCTTTCTATTTAATCGAATCAAAGAAACAAATAAAAGGTGCGTTTGTGGAGTTTACAAAATCATAGAAGAAAGAAACAATACTAGTAAATTGTTTGAATGTTGTTAACTTGGTTTTTCAAAGTTTACCGAGCCATATATTATATTACTTATCACGTTATGAATAAAATAAAAGGGAGTAAAGTGCTGCTATGACTTTAGGCGACATTATGGAGTAGTAGGGCAATTAAATTAGTGAACGGTCAATTAATTTATTTATCCACAAGAATCCCATGAAGATAATAAATCTTGTAAATAACTACATAATTCTAAAGTGAGGCCATTAACGGTTATGGATTGGTGTTTATACTTGGGCCATCGTGATCCTTTGTGCACTAGTGGGCCGATTATTGTTGTTTGATGTTGGACCGACTGAAATTAGTGTGGACTAGTGAAATCTTATAGAATTTTTTCTTGGGCCGAGCACCCATCACACACACACACACACACACACACACTTGTTATAGTTAAATGATGATATAATGATAATGATCATGATATGAGAATATTATGATAATCACGAATATGTTGAGGGCAAGTAAGATAGATTTATGTTAAGATGGTGATAATGATAAAAGATAATATATGATAGGATGGTGAGTGAAAATCATGATCGCGATGATCATGATGTAATGATGTTGATATTGACAATGATAATGATGATGAGTATGTTAATGGTGAGAGGTTGATGATGTTAGTGATACTTGATGAAGATATGATAAGTGATGATAAAAAAATCAATTAGTTTAAGGATGAAGAAGATCAGACGAAATGAGATATGTAGATTATGATTTGGATTTAAAAACAGAAAAGTAAGTAGTAGCAGAATGGTTGGTTTGGTGTTTGGTTTAACTGAGAGGTCCTGAGTTCAAACCTAGGCTGCTGCAATTTATTTTTTTTATCAATAAATAAGCTGCTCAGGTTGGGCTAAGTATGGTTAGGCAGTTGGGCCAAATGTGATTGAGTTGTTCGGGCTTGAAACAGAAAATGGGTTAAAATATTTAGTTTGGGTATTAAATCAGGAAAGTAACAAATGGAGCATTGGTTTGATATGTTATCGAGTTAGCGGGAGGTCGCGGGTTCAAATCCGGACTTGGGCATTTTTTTAAGATTACTCCATTGAGGTAGTTATTTATTTATTTACTTATCATTATTATTCTTAGCATTATTATAATTATAGTTATTAAAATAAATGTTAGTATTATTATTATTAGTAAAACCATTATTTTCATAGTTATTATTAGTAGTTGTATTATTATCATTATCATTATTATTATCATTATCATCATATTATTATTATTATTATTATTATTATTGTTATTATTATTGTTATTATTATTATTATTATTATTATTATTATTATTATTATTATTATTATTATTATTATTATTATTATTATTATTATTATTATTATTATTATTATTATTATTATTACTAATTTTATATTAACAATATTATTATAACAAATAAATATTTCTATATAAGAGTATATATATTATAACTACCATGATATTACATATAATTATATATATTAATATTATTTACATAAATATTTATATATAACAAATTATTTATTTTAAATATAATATTAAACTATATAAATATTAATTATTTTAAATACATAAAAATTAAATATACAAGATATAAAAATATAATATATGAATTTATTTGATTACAATTAAATGTTTTAATATATATGAATGATATAGGTTAGTGAATCTGAGGCCTACCCTGCATTGTTCAATATCGTCATATGTATTTTTACTACAAAATACAGTATTGTGAGTTTCATTACTCCCTTTTAAATGCTTTTGCGATATATATATTTGGGACTGAGAATACATGCGCTGTTTTATAAATGCTTTACGAAATAGACACAAGTAATCGAAACTACATTCTATGGTTGAATGATCGAAGCCGAATATGCCCCTTTTTGCTTCGTAGCCTAAGAATTAGTAAACCGGTATACTAATTGACGCGAATCCTAAAGATAGATCTATTGGGCCTAACAAACCCCATCCATGGTTGCCGATGCTTTAGTACTTCGATGTTGTTTTATCATGTCCGATGGATGTCCCGGAATGATAGGGGATATTCTTATATGCATCTTGTTAATGTCGGTTACCAGGTGTTCAATCCATATGAATGATTATTTTTGTCTCTATGCATGGGATGTATTTTTATGAGAAATGGAAAGGAAAATCTTGTGGTCTATTAAAATGATGAAAATGATTGATTATGATAAACTAATGAACTCACCAACCTTTTGGTTGACACTTGAAAGCATGTTTATTCTCAAGTATGAAAGAAATATTCCGCTGTGCAATTGCTCATTTTAGAGATATTACTTGGAGTCATTCATGATATATTTCAAAAGACGTTGAATTCGAGTCATTAAGTTCATCAATATTATTATTAAGTCAATTATAGTTGGACGTATTATGAAATGGTATGCATGCCGTCAACTTTCGTTGTAAAGAAAGTTTGTCTTTTAAAAATGAATGCAATGTTTGTAAAATGTAGCATATAGAGGTCAAGTACCTCGCGATGTAACCAAATGTTATTGTATTCGTCCTTATGAATTAGGACAGGTCATCACAGGTGGTATCAGAGCGGTGGTCATAGCGAACCAGGTCTTGCATTAGTGTGTCTAACTAGGAGTTGTTAGGATGCATTAATGAGTCTGGACTTCGACCTAGTAGTTGTTAGGTTATATTAATGAGTTTAGACTTGAACCTGGTCTGCATATCAAAAAGTTTTGCTTATCATTTCTTGTCAAAAATTACCTGTTTATCATTCTTAGTCTAGACACATCTTACTTCATTGATTGCATGAATAGTGTATAAACAAAATTCATATCTTAGCGTATCTGCTAATTCATATCTTAGCGTATCTGTTACTGTAGACTTAATCTGACATGTTTCCTTATTTCCCTCTGTAATTTACGGGATCTCTGTACTATGTACAGGTATTCTATGCAATTAGAGTATCATCCGATATCCGAAAATCATTTCATATCGAAAAAAATCCTTTATTCAATCGTACGAAATGGAACTCGCCACTAGTTCAAGTCCCTCGAATTCCGATATGAAGTTTCACTCGAGCTCCGAAAGCGGTGTGACTGGAATGGACCAACCAATTAGCCATCATCTATTCTGGATGAATTGGAAATAGGTTCGTAGTCTACTTAGTCATTGGAGACAAGAAGAAGGCGATCCCTTCCATCCACCACATTTCCCTCTTGGCGATGAACCTGAAGCACTTACCGGCGAACCTATCCGAAACACCATTTTCAGCCTTATTTTCAGGGTAACTCGTCACGATTATATTCTATCCACAATTCTAAACCTTATTCATCCACTCGTTCTGACCGACAACCATCCCGGAATAATGGAAGAACTCAACGAGCTTCGAGCTCGAGTAATCAATTTGGAGTGTATGGTGCAAAACTTACCAGCTTCAGCAACATCACCAACACCAACAGTACCACTAACAAACCAAGTTTCAACATCACATGCTTCAACATCTCATTATGTATCTCGAGTATAATCATCGCTCTACATGACGTTCTACATCATTTATCTTCGTTCGACATGATGGTTATGTAACCTCTAATGTTTTAGAGATTATGTAATTTAGTTCTAACCGTAAACCAAATGAGTTTAATATCATATTAACTCTTTAAATCCATGATTACCTCTGAAGAAAATATATATGTATATATGTTTTCATAAAGATTGTAGTTAAAAATTCTTTCGTACAAACTGTTAATGGTGAAAATATTTTAACGGGTAGGTAATACCCGAGGAGTATTTAGATTTAACATTAATAAGTTACACTGTACATTCTTCGAATCTGATTCATTATCCTATTTACATCCACAGATATACGAATCCGTTCACCGCAGAATAACCATTTTTATTGAATTTCATATTTGGATTTTGACTTATCGGAATCCAACAAGTGGCATAATGAGGAAAACATTGGACAAAATAAAATTTGTTAGAAACAAACAATTTAACTATGAGAAGAATTTTGTTAAGAATCCCCGCTAACTGTTCCTAGCTAACTGTTCCTAGCTAACTTATTACATTTAGTTATCACAATTTATTATCGCAATTTTAATTCTCGCAATTTTATTTATCGTCATTTAATTTTTGTTATTTATTTTACGCACTTTAGATATCGGGACACGTATACAAGGTTTTGACATATCATATCGACGCATCTATATATATTATTTGGAATAACCATAGACACTCTATATGCAGTAATGCGTGAGTTAGCTATACAGGGTTGAGGTTGATTCTACAATAATATATATACTTTGAGTTGTGATCGAGTCTGAGACATGTATACAATGGGTCACGATACGTATTAATTAATTCGAATATTATATATTAAACTATATATGAATTATTGAATTACTAATTGTGGACTGCTAACTGTGGACTGCCAACATTGGACAATTAAAATAAATTAAAATATTGATTATAACATATGAAACTAAATAATTCTTCAAGTTTGTCACTTGATTTCATCTTAAACCTCATTTGTATCTTGACGATTAAAATCTGCGTTCAAACCCTTCATGATTCTTGAAAACTCCTCAATCGAGAGGATGAACCAACCACACTTCATCTAAGGAAGGACGGATTAATGTATATAGTTATGCACCTGAAAACCCTCGGAACCTGAGTAAACGTTTAACACTTATCTATGCTAGCTCCTTTGGCATTGTTATTACCGAAAATTACTTTGCAATCCCTTTTCAAAGTAGCCAATGTTGTCACAGCACCAGCAAGTTAACTTCGACTTTTCATTCAGATTAGACTTATTATAACCTTGATATATAAGTTTGCCTTTCATCATCGTTATCAGGGAATTGTTTATATTCAACCACATTAGCAGTAAACTTACTAGCAACTTCATTGATCTTTAATTTTTCGGAAAATCATTATCGTTATCAAAACCCTATCATGTGCTCATTTGCATCTTGTAACAATAATTGCCATACCAACTATCGAAAATCATCAATCAGTATTTTAAATCTCGCAGCATGGCTAGATCAATAGTTATTTGTATACATATAACCTTATCTCTTAGAATTATGATCTTCAATTCTGAATTTCAGAAAAGCGTCCTGCCTGAGAATCAATACTCGGAATGTTGAAAAGCTGAATGAAGCAGCAAAAATTGTAAACGATCTTAACAGCCAAAAGTTTGATGATAAAGAATAGTATGTTAGCGAAGCTCGGAAAAGTTGGAACTGGAAAACGGATTGAACAAACTATGAAGGAGGCTGTGGACAAATCACAAATACTAAATCTGCCTTCAAAGAATCCAGATGATTCAGTATCTGCTGCAGTCATTATCGAATACCTTGCTCCTGGCTCTACACTTTTTCAGACAATCTTCATCATCATCCATCGATATTAGAAATTCTAAGATATCATCGAATCTTTCATTATAAATATCCTCGATATTTCTGAAGATATTTTTATAACTATTCTTATCCGAAATCATTTATCTTCTCGCGTTATCAGTGTTACATCAGAAAAGAAACTGTTTTAGTTTCTAAATTCTGAAACCTTCGAGCTTAAAATATGAATGTTTTTGAAGTAATGTTGAGAACTGAGGCATGAGTTAGTATAATATAATGACACTTGATCAACGTGATTATATTACAGTAAGTCATGCTGAGTTTCTAATGAAACATGATGATTCACATATTATAACGTTATCATGTGCCATGTTACACGACTCTTACATTCTATCTAATCTATAAACATATCAAGAACATATATCCTTGATAGTTCTATCTTTTCTCTTGAATTCTGGTACTTTGACAAATCAAATTGTGCTACTACCCTTCCTTTCTACTATTATATTATGATAATCTGAAACTCCATACCTACAATTTCTGGACCATTACTGAAATGTCCCGTTCTTATTTATTAAAAACGTTCCATATTAATTGATTTCGTTGCGAGGTTTTGACCTCTATATGAGACGTTTTTCAAAGACTGCATTCATTTTTAAACAAACCATAACCTTTATTTCATCAATAAAGGTTTAAAAAGCTTTACGTAGATTATCAAATAATGATAATCTAAAATATCCTGTTTACACACGACCATTACATAATGGTTTACAATACAAATATGTTACAACAAAATAAGTTTCTTGAATGCAGTTTTTACACAATATCATACAAGCATGGACTCCAAATCTTGTCCTTATTTAAGTATGTGACAGCGGAAGCTCTTAATAATCACCTGAGAATAAACATGCTTAAAACGTCAACAAAAATGTTGGTGAGTTATAGGTTTAACCTATATATATCAAATCGTAACAATAGACCACAAGATTTCATATTTCAATACACATCCCATACATAGAGATAAAAATCATTCATATGGTGAACACCTGGTAACCGACATTAACAAGATGCATATATAAGAATATCCCCATCATTCCGGGACACCCTTCGGATATGATATAAATTTCGAAGTACTAAAGCATCCGGTACTTTGGATGGGGCTTGTTGGGCCCGATAGATCTATCTTTAGGATTCGCGTCAATTAGGGTGTCTGTTCCCTAATTCTTAGATTACCAGACTTAATAAAAAGGGGCATATTCGATTTCGATAATTCAACCATAGAATGTAGTTTCACGTACTTGTGTCTATTTTGTAAATCATTTATAAAACCTGCATGTATTCTCATCCCAAAAATATTAGATTTTAAAAGTGGGACTATAACTCACTTTCACAGATTTTTACTTCGTCGGGAAGTAAGACTTGGCCACTGGTTGATTCACGAACCTATAACAATATATACATATATATCAAAGTATGTTCAAAATATATTTACAACACTTTTAATATATTTTGATGTTTTAAGTTTATTAAGTCAGCTGTCCTCGTTAGTAACCTATAACTAGTTGTCCACAGTTAGATATACAGAAATAAATCGATAAATATTATCTTGAATCAATCCACGACCCAGTGTATACGTATCTCAGTATTGATCACAACTCAAACTATACATATTTTGGAATCAACCTCAACCCTGTATAGCTAACTCCAACATTCACATATAGAGTGTCTATGGTTGTTCCGAAATATATATAGATGTGTCGACAAGATAGGTCGAAACATTGTATACGTGTCTATGGTATCTCAAGATTACATAATATACAATACAAGTTGATTAAGTTATGGTTGGAATATATTTGTTACCAATTTTCACGTAGCTAAAATGAGAAAAATTATCCAATCTTGTTTTACCCATAACTTCTTCATTTTAAATCCGTTTTGAGTGAATCAAATTGCTATGGTTTCATATTGAACTCTATTTTATGAATCTAAACAGAAAAAGTATAGGTTTATTGTCGGAAAAATAAGTTACAAGTCGTTTTTGTAAAGGTAGTCATTTCAGTCGAAAGAACGACGTCTAGATGACCATTTTAGAAAACATACTTCCACTTTGAGTTTAACCATAATTTTTGGATATAGTTTCATGTTCATAATAAAAATCATTTTCTCAGAATAACAACTTTTAAATCAAAGTTTATCATAGTTTTTAATTAACTAACCCAAAACAGCCCGCGGTGTTACTACGACGGCGTAAATTCGGTTTTACGGTGTTTTTCGTGTTTCCAGGTTTTAAATCATTAAGTTAGCATATCATATAGATATAGAACATGTGTTTAGTTTATTTTAAAAGTCAAGTTAGAAGGATTAACTTTTGTTTGCTAACAAGTTTAGAATTAACTAAACTATGTTCTAGTGATTACAAGTTTAAACCTTCGAATAAGATAGCTTTATATGTATGAATCGAATGATGTTATGAACATCATTACTACCTTAAGTTCCTTGGATAAACCTACTGGAAAAGAGAAAAATGGATCTAGCTTCAATGGATCCTTGGATGGCTCGAAGTTCTTGAAGCAGAATCATGACACGAAAACAAGTTCAAGTAAGATCATCACTTAAAATAAGATTGTTATAGTTATAGAAATTGAACCAAAGTTTGAATATGATTATTACCTTGTATTAGAATGATAACCTACTTTAAGAAACAAAGATTTCTTGAGGTTGGATGATCACCTTACAAGATTAGAAGTGAGCTAGCAAACTTGAAAGTATTCTTGATTTTATGAAACTAGAACTTTTGGAATTTATGAAGAACACTTAGAACTTGAAGATAGAACTTGAGAGAGATAAATTAGATGAAGAAAATTGAAGAATGAAAGTGTTTGTAGGTGTTTTTGGTCGTTGGTGTATGGATTAGATATAAAGGATATGTTATTTTGTTTTCATGTAAATAAGTCATGAATGATTACTCATATTTTTGTAATTTTATGAGATATTTCATGCTAGTTGCCAAATGATGGTTCCCACATGTGTTAGGTGACTCACATGGGCTGCTAAGAGCTGATCATTGGAGTGTATATACCAATAGTACATACATCTAAAAGCTGTGTATTGTACGAGTATGAATACGGGTGCATACGAGTAGAATTGTTGATGAAACTGAACGAGGATGTAATTGTAAGCATTTTTGTTAAGTAGAAGTATTTTGATAAGTGTATTGAAGTCTTTCAAAAGTGTATAAATACATATTAAAACACTACATGTATATACATTTTAACTGAGTCGTTAAGTCATCGTTAGTCGTTACATGTAAGTGTTGTTTTGAAACTTTTAGGTTAACGATCTTGTTAAATGTTGTTAACCCAATGTTTATAATATCAAATGAGATTTTAAATTATTATATTATCATGATATTATCATGTATGAATATCTCTTAATATGATATATATACATTAAATGTCTTTACAACGATAATCGTTACATATATGTCTCGTTTAAAAATCATTAAGTTAGTAGTCTTGTTTTTACATATGTAGTTCATTGTTAATATACTTAATGATATATTTACTTATCATAGTATCATGTTAACTATATATATATCCATATATATGTCATCATATAGTTTTTACAAGTTTTAACGTTCGTGAATCACCGGTCAACTTGGGTGGTCAATTGTCTATATGAAACATATTTCAATTAATCAAGTCTTAACAAGTTTGATTGCTTAACATGTTGGAAACATTTAATCATGTAAATATCAATCTCAATTAATATATATAAACATGGAAAAGTTCGGGTCACTACAATTACTTGCAAAAAGAAAACAAAAGCATGAAGCACTGAAATAGAAAGGGGGTATAAATCGCAGCAAATAGGAGAGATCATTAACTGTGAATGACAATGATTATAGAAGACAGAAGATGGAACTTCGAAATATAAAGGAAAACATAAAGCCCAACAACAACACCGAAATTACAAACTGTGTATGTCAATGTTTATTGCAACATAAAGACACTGGAGAATTAAAAACACTATAACCCAAAGGGCAAAGTAGAAGAAAACAGATTCCTCTAGTGAAAGTTAGAAAAGGAGAATGATTGTTGCGATAGTAAGGATAAGGACACGGATCAGAACTGGATTAAGTATTTTCATAATCTTTTGAATATTGAAATTGAGTATAGGAGTGGTAAAAGTAATGGAACGAAAGAAGTTAATTTATAGTGATATATCTGATGAAGAAATCAAGGCAGATCTCGGCATTTAATTAGAGAGATCCTAATTTCCTTAAATCTCGAACAATCAGATCTTATTTAGATTTCAAAGATTTCTTTAAAATCCCTTGATTTTCTGAATTCAACCAAAACAACGTCAAAAGTTAAGACGAAACTTTATTTCTCATTTCATTCTTTTGCAATAGCTTCACTTGTACTCTTCACAAAATTAAATTGCTTCTTTCATATTACTCACTGTTGATAAAACTCTATTTATCAACTCATATTCGTCATGAAAACATTCTTATTATTAATCATGACAACTCCACTCAAATTTCGGGACGAAATTTCTTTAACGGGTAGGTACTGTGACGACCCGGAAATTTCCGATCAAATTTAAACTTAATCTTTATATAATTCTGACATGATAAGCAAAGTCTGTAATGTTGAGTCTTGAAAAATTTGGAAACTATGTTCATATATTCAAATTACCCTTTGACTATTTTCGACCATTCACGAACAACTATTTGTAAATAGATATATACATATATTTAAATAAATATATATGTGATTTAAAATATAATTTATGATGTAATTGTTAGAAATTAATTATGTAAAAATAGTAATTATTATTTAAAACATATTTATATACAAATAAAGTATATTAAAAAAAATAAATATTAAATAATTGTAATACTCATTGATGTTCCGATTGATATTAAGCAAGTTAAATTCATACTGATATTATTTTAAAATAAACAGTGATCCGAAAATGAGTAATATAAATTTAGCGTTATTAAAAATGCATTTAGGAACTATTTGTTGAATTTTAAAACTTTTTATATTTTACTTGGTGTTGGGAGTGAATAATTAATGTAATTTTTATTTAATAGTTAATGATCGAATTTTATACCATAATGACCAAAATAAATAAATATAGTTAATTTAAAAATATGAGATTTTTCTGAAAGTCTTTTATCCGCCATTGATTAACAACGGACCACGATATACCCACTCCGTAGAAACTATCGGTACACAAGGATAAGAAGTGGCTGCTAAAATTTTGTTTTACTATGCTTGATTTCAATCAACTTCACATATATAATTATTATTATTATTAATTATTATTATTATATTAATCCTTTAATTATATCTGTGATGCACAATTTGATTGAAATGGATTACTGTGTTTACTGTTTTCAATTGATTGATCTAATAAGGAATAAAGTAGTAAATATGTTACTGTATCTGTTTTGTTTGCTTCACAATAACATGATGTACATATATATTATATACATATTGCATTTAGTTATAACATACACGATAATCACATTTAACTATCACTTTGTTTCCCTTCTTTGCTTGACCAACCATTCCATTGCCTCACCACCTTCACCACTCTACTATCTTTATTGATCACAACCATAACCGATCACCATCATCATCATATTACTACTACTATTATTGTTTTGATAGAACGACGAAAAACATCATCACCTTCTCCAACCCATCCCACAAGATCGACCTTTTCTGTTTCTTGTTTGACCCAAATCAAACATCACTGTAAACAAAACACCACAATCCATCTATTTTTATACCTATATATGTACGTGTGTATGTAAACCAATCACCACCATCCGGCTACTCTGTAGTGACCCGAACTTTTCCATGTTTATATATATTAATTGAGATTGATATTTACATGATTAAATGTTTCCAACATGTTAAGCAATCAAACTTGTTAAGACTTGATTAATTGAAATATGTTTCATATAGACAATTGACCACCTAAGTTGACCGGCGATTCACGAACGTTAAAACTTGTAAAAACGACATGACGATATATATATATATATGGATATACATATGGTTAACATGAGATTATGATAAGTAAGTATCTCCATAAGTATATTAACAATGAGTTATATACATATAAACAAGACTACTAACTTAAGGATTTCGAAACGAGACATATATGTAACGATTATCGTTGTAACGACATTTAAATGTATATATATCATATTAAGATATATTAATATATCATAATATCATGATAATATAATAATTTAACATCTCATTAGATATAATAAACAATGGGTTAACAACATTAATTGAGATCGTTAACTTAAAGGTTTCAAAACAACACTTACATGTAACGACTAACGATGACTTAACAACTCAGTTAAAATGTATATACATGTAGTGTATTTAGATGTATTAAAATACTTTTGGAAGTCTTCAAGACATATATCAAAACACTCATACTTAACGAAAATGGTTACAGTTACTTTCCCATTCTTTTCTTTCATCAAGAATTCTAGTCGTATTCTTACCCGTATTATACACAGCTTCAAAACGTACTTACTATGGTTATATACCAATAGGAACTAGCATGGGATTCCACTCTTGATTATGTCATGTATGACTAATCAATTTTAACTTCTACCATGAGCTAGTCAACTAACTAGAACTCCTTTTAACCCCACTCACCACTCACCAATTCTCATCATTCACTCCATTTCACTTCCAATTCTCTTTCTAATTCTCTCTCAACACACACACACACACACACTATTATGAACGTATTTTTCCAGTAGTTAATCAGCATCTTCATCAAAAATCACTTCAAGAATCAAGCTATAATCATCATAGGAAGAACACTTCAAGAACACTTCAAGAATCCCTTCAAGTTTACTAATTTACTTCCAAGCTTTCTAATCCATTCCAAGTAATCATCTAAGATCAAGAAACCTTTGTTATATACAGTAGGTTATCTTTCTTATTCAAGGTAATATTCATATTCAAACTTTGATTCAATTTCTATAACTATAAACTATCTTAATTCGAGTAAAAATCTTACTTGAACTTGTTTTTGTGTCATGATCCTACTTCAAGAACTTTCAAGCCATCCAAGATCCTTTGAAGCTAGATAATTTCTTGTCACTTCCAGTAGGTTTACCTACTAAAATTTAGGTAGTAATGAGGTTCATAACATCATTCGATTCATATATATAAAACTATCTTATTCGAAGGTTTAAACTCGTAATCACTAGAACATAGTTTAGTTAATTCTAAACTTGTTCGCAAACAAAAGTTAATCCTTCTAACTTGACTTTTAAAATTAACTAAACACATGTTCTATATCTATATGATATGCTAACTTAATGATTTAAAACCTGGAAATACGAAAAACACCGTAAAACCGGATTTACGCCGTCGTAGTAACACCGCGGGCTGTTTTGGGTTAGTTAATTAAAAACTATGATAAACTTTGATTTAAAAGTTGTTATTCTGAGAAAATGATTTTTATTATGAACATGAAACTATATCCAAAAATTATGGTTAAACTCAAAGTGGAAGTATGTTTTCTAAAATGGTCATCTAGACGTCGTTCTTTCGACTGAAATGACTACCTTTACAAAAATGACTTGTAACTTATTTTTCCGACTATAAACCTATAATTTTTCTGTTTAGATTCATAAAATAGAGTTCAATATGAAACCATAGCAATTTGATTCACTCAAAACGGATTTAAAATGAAGAAGTTATGGGTAAAACAAGATTGGATAATTTTTCTCATTTTAGCTACGTGAAAATTGGTAACAAATCTATTCCAACCATAACTTAATCAACTTGTATTGTATATTATGTAATCTTGAGATACCATAGACACGTATACAATGTTTCGACCTATCATGTCGACACATCTATATATATTTCGGAACAACCATAGACACTCTATATGTGAATGTTGGAGTTAGCTATACAGGGTTGAGGTTGATTCCAAAATATATATAGTTTGAGTTGTGATCAATACTGAGATACGTATACACTGGGTCGTGGATCGATTCAAGATAATATTTATCGATTTATTTCTGTACATCTAACTGTGGACAACTAGTTGTTGATTACTAACGAGGACAGCTGACTTAATAAACTTAAAACATCAAAATATATTAAAAGTGTTGTAAATATATTTTGAACATACTTTGATATATATGTATATATTGTTATAGGTTCGTGAATCAACCAGTGGCCAAGTCTTACTTCCCGACGAAGTAAAAATCTGTGAAAGTGAGTTATAGTCCCACTTTTAAAATCTAATATTTTTGGGATGAGAATACATGCAGGTTTTATAAATGATTTACAAAATAGACACAAGTACGTGAAACTACATTCTATGGTTGAATTATCGAAATCGAATATGCCCCTTTTTATTAAGTCTGGTAATCTAAGAATTAGGGAACAGACACCCTAATTGACGCGAATCCTAAAGATAGATCTATTGGGCCTAACAAACCCAATCCAAAGTATCGGATGCTTTAGTACTTCGAAATTTATATCATATCCGAAGGGTGTCCCGGAATGATGGGGATATTCTTATATATGCATCTTGTTAATGTCGGTTACCAGGTGTTCACCATATGAATGATTTTTATCTCTATGTATGGGATGTGTATTGAAATATGAAATCTTGTGGTCTATTATTATGATTTGATATATATAGGTTAAACCTATAACTCACCAACATTTTTGTTGACGTTTTAAGCATGTTTATTCTCAGGTGATTATTAAGAGCTTCCGCTGTCGCATACTTAAATAAGGACGAGATTTGGAGTCCATGCTTGTATGATATTGTGTAAAAACTGCATTCAAGAAACTTATTTTGTTGTAACATATTTGTATTGTAAACTATTATGTAATGGTCGTGTGTAAACAGGATATTTTAGATTATCATTATTTGATAATCTACGTAAAGCTTTTTAAACCTTTATTGATGAAATAAAGGTTATGGTTTGTTTTAAAATGAATGCAGTCTTTGAAAAACATCTCATATAGAGGTCAAAACCTCGCAACGAAATCAATTAATATGGAACATTTTTAATCAATAAGAACGGGACATTTCAGTTGGTATCCGAGCGTTGGTCTTAAAGAACCAGAATTTTGCATTAGTGTGTCTTATCGAGTTTGTTAGGATGCATTAGTGAGTCTGGACTTAGACCGTGTTTACTTGAAAAATGATTGCTTAACAAATTTTGTTGGAAACTATATATTTTTAACATGTGAATATTATGTGATATATTAATCTCTTAACGCGTTTGATATTATGTGATAGATGTCTACCTCTAGAATAAGTCCCATTGACTCACCTAATAATAATGAAGAGTCAAATGTAAATTGGAATGATTCGTGGACTGATTCACAAGTTCCCGAAGAGGAACCGGAAGAAGAGTCGGAACCAGAAGAAGAATCGGAACCGGAAGAAGAATCGGAACTGGATGAAGAAATAGAACCGGTGGGGGAAATAATAAAACGGTTAAGTAAAAGAAAATCCTCAACCAACCGACCAAGGTTAACTATGGTCAATGGTGTTTCCGCTAAGGAAGCAAAATATTGGGAGGATTACCAATTCTCCGATGAATCGGATTCTGATGAGAATTCCGATGATGTTATAGAAATTACCCCAACTGAATTTAAAAAGGCAAAAGAAAATAATAAGGGAAAGGGCATAAAAATAGAGAAATCTAATTCCAAACCCAATGAACTTTATATGTATCGTCAACCCCCGAAGTCCTTAAGTTGTAACAATGACCCGGGAACCTCTAAACCACCAGGTTTTTCTAAACCAATGTGGAAAACGACGGCTCGTATTAGGGGAACATCATATATCCCTAGAAACTTGGCAAAATGAACCAAAACCGAAGAAGAAGAAACAAGCGAGTCGGAATAAGATAGTTGTATTCGTGTGATGTAATATATGTAATATAGTGTGCTTATGCTTTATGATATATGTAAAAATTGCTTGTATTAATAAGTATTTTTTTTATAAATCTAACTCTTGTCTATTTTACAGTATAAAAACACAAAATGGATAGACAACCCAATATTTTAAGAGACCTACTGTAACAGCCCGAGTACAACCCGTACGGTGGCTCACGGTTTTGTTTCTCGGGACTCACCCTCAAAACGCGTCCACTAGAGGAGGTATCCACACCCTTTATAAGGGGTGTTTCGTTCTCCTCCCCCACCGATGTGGGATGAGTTCTCACACTCTCCCCCACTCAGGACACTGCGTCCCCGCAGTGCACATCGATGCGGGCCCCAGCTCTGATACCATCTTGTAACAGCCCGAGTACAACCCGTAGTGGATATTGTCCGCTTTGCCCCGACGCACGGTGGCTCACGGTTTTGTTTCTCGGGACTCACCCTCAAAACGCGTCCACTAGAGGAGGTATCCACACCCTTTATAAGGGGTGTTTCGTTCTCCTCCCCCACCGATGTGGGATGAGTTCTCACACTGATCTGTTCAAGTAAGGTCGTACCTCTGTATTCTTGACTCCTAAGAAGACAGAAACCCATGTCTGGGTTGATGAATTAGGACCATGTAACTAGAGCGTGATTAACATAGCCTATGGTTTCGAGTTTCGACCATGGCTCGGTAGAGGATCGTTGCCAACTCATCTGATGGGTTCTGGCATGGTTACATGGTTGTCTGACAGACAAATAATTTTAATGTAACACCCTAGGCAAATCCCACATCGCCCACGAACATGAGTGATCATGGGATTATAAGGTAATACTCACGCTTAAATGACACAACGCGTTTTGGGATCACAGGCAGAGCAGATGTGCGAGTACGTTGCAGTTAAGCATGCTCGGGCGAGAGCACTACTGGGATGGGTGACCTCTTGGGAAAGTGCTTCTCGTGTGTGGTCGCCAAGAAAAAGCCGTGCGCCTGTGGGCAAAGCGGACAATATTGTGGTCATGTTAAGCTGGGGTGTTACAGAATGGTATCAGAGCCACTCATGTGCCGTTGGGGGTGGTGGGGCAAACCTCATCGAGGACGATGAGTCCCTAAGGGGGGGTGAATGTAACACCCTAGGCAAATCCCACATCGCCCACGAACATGAGTGATCATGGGATTATAAGGTAATACTCACGCTTAAATGACACAACGCGTTTTGGGATCACAGGCAGAGCAGATGTGCGAGTACGTTGCAGTTAAGCGTTCTCGGGCGAGAGCACTACTGGGATGGGTGACCTCCTGGGAAAGTGCTTCTCGTGTGTGGTCGCCAAGAAAAAGCCGTGCGCCTGCGGGCAAAGCGGACAATATTGTGGTCATGTTAAGCTAGTGCTCGGGCGAGAGCACTACTGGGATGGGTGACCTCCTGGGAAAGTGCTTCTCGTGTGTGGTCGCCAAGAAAAAGCCGTGCGCCTGCGGGCAAAGCGGACAATATTGTGGTCATGTTAAGCTGGGGTGTTACACCTACCCAGAGACATGATTGATGAAATCTTGTCTAGAGTCGGTCAGAATTCTTCGGCATAACTATTTAAGGCGAGATCAGTTTGTAAGACATTCGAAGAACGTTCCAAGAATGCCTTGGTTTATAAAAGGCTTTCGTTCGAAAGATGGGGGATATCACATTGGGAAATACATAAGTTACGATGTGTTTACTTTGACGCATATATTGCGGGGAACCCAAATGCTATTTTACACAATGGGTTAAGAAATTATTTTGACTCAATATATCCGAATATTGGACTTCGTGATTTAGAAAAAGCGGCTAACATGCAACATAAAGAAGCATGTTATGCTTAAGGATTAGTAATGTTCGCTTCTCACCAAAGTGAGAACAAGAACATCGGGTTACAACTATTAAACAAAACGTTCCCACAAGTGACGGAGTCGGTAATTGGGGTAAGAAATGAGGTTTTTAGATTGTTACGGGACTGTTGGACATTACGTAACCCTCGTCCCTTTGACGACGTTACAACACGTTGTCTTATCAACGGCCATAACGGTTATGTTCCACAAGACCAAGGATGGGAAGTAATCCTAGTAAAACTAGAATGCATGACTTGTTTCTGGACGTATGAATTACTTGTCTTTATTGCCTTTGCTGAACGAATTGTGTACTAGCTAGAATTATCTTCACAACCATCTTGTATCAAATTTATTGTGTGCTATATTTCATGCTATATGTAAAATAAGCGGTATTGTAAGTTTGTAAAATATTGTGTAAAAGTTTGAACGCGAAATATTATTATAATCAGTTTTTTATATAGAATTGTAGTAGTTGAATTGTATATTAGCTACTAAGTATGAACTTAACGGGTAGGTACTACCCGAATTTAAACTTATAAAATGCTAATATGAAGAAAAAGCTTTTATAAATGAGTTCATATTATGCTATGAAATACTATTAACTACTCTTAATATTCTGTATGATTAACTTGTTCCATTTGACTATTTTGAAGGAAATGGCACCGACTACTCGACACACCGTGAATATGAATGAAGAGGAATTCCGTACTTTTCTAACTTCAAACATAGCTGCAGTACAGGCTGCGCTACATACCAACAATAACCTTGGATCTAGCAGTACAGGAAATCGTGTAGGATGCACCTACAAAGAATTCACTGCCTGCAAACCTTAACCGAAGGATCGATCGGATTGAAACGGTGGACCGAGAAGGTCGAATCGGTGTTTGCCATAAGTAAGTGTACTGAAGAGGACAAAGTAAAGTACGCTACGCATACCTTCACAGGTTCTGCGTTAACATGGTGGAATACCTATCTAGAGCAAGTGGGACAAGACGATGCGTACGCACTACCGTGGTCAGCATTCAAGCACTTGATGAATGAGAAGTACCATCCCAGAACCGAGGTCAATAAGCTCAAGACAGAACTTAGAGGGTTACGAACCCAAGGATTTGATATTACCACGTACGAAAGACGATTCACAGAATTGTGCCTATTGTGTCCGGGAGCATTCGAAGATGAGAAAGAGAAGATCGACGCGTTTGTGAAAGGATTACCAGAAAGAATCCAAGAAGATATAAGTTCACACGAGCCCGCCTCCATACAACAGGCATGTAGAATGGCTCACAAACTAGTGAACCAGATTGAAGAAAGAATTAAAGAACAGACTGCTGAAGAGGCCAATGTGAAGCAAGTCAAAAGAAAGTGGGAGGAAAACGGTGATAAGAATCACCAATACAACAACAACAGCAATTACAACAATAATCGCAACAATTATCCCAACAATCGCAACATCAATCGCAACTACAACAAACGGCCCAACAACAACAACAACAACAGCAACTACAACAATCATCCCAACAACAATAATAACCGCAACAACAACAACAATCAGAAGCAGCTATGCCAAAGGTGTGAAAAGTATCACTCGGGGTTCTGCACTAAATTTTGCAACAAGTGTAAAAGAAATGGTCATAGCGCGGTGAAGTGTGAGGTCTACGGACCAGGGGTTAATAGAACGAAAGGAACAAATGGTGTCGGAACGAGTAATGACGGAGCAAGTAGTGCCGGAGCAAGTTATGCCAATGTAGTTTGTTATAAATGTGGAAAACCGGGAAGCATTATTAGAAATTGCCCAAACCAGGAGAATACGAATGGACAAGGCCGCGGAAGAGTTTTCAATATTAATGCGGCAGAGGCACAAGAAGACCCGGAGCTTGTTACGGGTACGTTTCTTATTAACAATAAATATGCTTACGTTTTATTTGATTCGGGTGCGGATAGAAGCTATATGAGTAGAGATTTTTGTGCTAAATTAAGTTGTCCATTGACGCCTTTGGATAGTAAATTTTTACTCGAATTAGCAAATGGTAAATTAATTTCAGCAGATAATATATGTCGGAATCGAGAAATTAAACTAGTTAGCGAAACATTTAAGATTGATTTGATACCAGTAGAGTTAGGGAGTTTTGATGTGATAATCGGTATGGACTGGTTGAAAGAAGTGAAAGCAGAGATCGTTTGTTACAAAAATGCAATTCGCATTATACGAGAAAAAGGAAAACCCTTAATGGTGTACGGAGAAAAGGGCAACACGAAGCTACATCTTATTAGTAATTTGAAGGCACAAAAACTAATAAGAAAAGGTCGCTATGTTGTTCTAGCACACGTCGAGAAAGTACAAACTGAAGAAAAGAGCATCAATGATGTTCCCATTGCAAAAGAATTTCCCGATGTATTTCCGAAAGAATTACCGGGATTACCCCCACATCGATCCGTTGAATTTCAAATAGATCTTGTACCAGGAGCTGCACCAATAGCTCGTGCTCCTTACAGACTCGCACCCAGCGAGATGAAAGAACTACAAAGCCAATTACAAGAACTTTTAGAGCGTGGTTTCATTCGACAAAGCACATCACCGTGGGGAGCTCCTGTTTTGTTTGTCAAGAAGAAAGATGGTACATTCAGGTTGTGTATCGACTACCGAGAGTTGAACAAACTTACCATCAAGAACCGCTACCCACTACCGAGAATCGACGACTTATTTGACCAACTACAAGGCTCATCTGTTTATTCAAAGATTGACTTACGTTCCGGGTATCATCAAATGCGGGTGAAAGAAGATGATATTCCAAAGACTGCTTTCAGAACACGTTACGGTCATTACGAGTTTATGGTCATGCCATTTGGTTTAACTAATGCACCAGCTGTGTTCATGGACCTTATGAACCGAGTGTGTGGACCATACCTTGACAAGTTTGTCATTGTTTTCATTGATGACATACTTATTTACTCAAAGAATGACCAAGAACACGGTGAACATTTGAGGAAGGTGTTAGAAGTATTGAGGAAGGAAGAATTGTACGCTAAGTTTTTAAAGTGTGCATTTTGGTTGGAAGAAGTTCAATTCCTCGGTCACATAGTGAACAAAGAAGGTATTAAGGTGGATCCGGCAAAGATAGAAACTGTTGAAAAGTGGGAAACCCCAAAAACTCCGAAACACATACGCCAGTTTTTAGGACTAGCTGGTTACTACAGAAGGTTCATCCAAGACTTTTCCAGAATAGCAAAACCCTTGACTGCATTAACGCATAAAGGGAAGAAATTTGAATGGAATGATGAACAAGAGAAAGCGTTTCAGTTATTGAAGAAAAAGCTAACTACGGCACCTATATTGTCATTGCCTGAAGGGAATGATGATTTTGTGATTTATTGTGATGCATCAAAGCAAGGTCTCGGTTGTGTATTAATGCAACGAACGAAGGTGATTGCTTATGCGTCTAGACAATTGAAGATTCACGAACAAAATTATACGACGCATGATTTGGAATTAGGCGCGGTTGTTTTTGCATTAAAGACTTGGAGGCACTACTTATATGGGGTCAAAAGTATTATATATACCGACCACAAAAGTCTTCAACACATATTTAATCAGAAACAACTGAATATGAGGCAGCGTAGGTGGATTGAATTGTTGAATGATTACGACTTTGAAATTCGTTACCACCCGGGAAAGGCAAATGTGGTAGCCGATGCCTTGAGCAGGAAGGACAGAGAACCCATTCGAGTAAAATCTATGAATATAATGATTCATAATAACCTTACTACTCAAATAAAGGAGACGCAACAAGGAGTTTTAAAAGAGGGAAATTTAAAGGATGAAATACCCAAAGGATCGGAGAAGCATCTTAATATTCGAGAAGACGGAACGCGGTATAGGGCTGAAAGGATTTGGGTACCAAAATTTGGAGATATGAGAGAAATGGTACTTAGAGAAGCTCATAAAACCAGATACTCAATACATCCTGGAACGGGGAAGATGTACAAGGATCTCAAGGAACATTTTTGGTGGCCGGGTATGAAAGCCGATGTTGCTAAATACGTAGGAGAATTTTTGACGTGTTCTAAGGTCAAAGCTGAGCATCAGAAACCATCAGGTCTACTTCAACAACTCGAAATCCTAGAATGGAAATGGGAAAACATTACCATGGATTTCATCACTAAATTGCCAAGGACTACAAGTGGTTTTGATACTATTTGGGTAATAGTTGATCGTCACACCAAATCAGCACACTTCCTGCCAATAAGAGAAGATGACAAGATGGAGAAGTTAGCACGACTGTATTTGAAGGAAGTCGTCTCCAGACATGGAATTCCAATCTCTATTATCTCTGATAGGGATGGCAGATTTATTTCAAGATTCTGGCAGACATTACAGCAAGCATTAGGAACTCGTCTAGGCATGAGTACTGCCTATCATCCACAAACTGATGGGCAGAGCGAAAGGATGATACAAACGCTTGAAGACATGCTACGAGCATGTGTTATTGATTTCGGAAACAGTTGGGATCGACATCTACCGTTAGCAGAATTTTCCTACAACAACAGCTACCATTCAAGCATTGAGATGGCGCCGTTTGAAGCACTTTATGGTAGAAAGTGCAGGTCTCCGATTTGTTGAAGTGAAGTGGGGGATAGACAAATTACGGGTCCAGAGATTATACAAGAAACTACCGAGAAGATCATCCAAATTCAACAACGGTTGAAAACCGCCCAAAGTCGACAAAAGAGCTACGCTGACATTAAAAGAAAAGATATAGAATTTGAAATTAGAGAGATGGTCATGCTTAAAGTTGCACCTTGGAAAGGCGTTGTTCGATTTGGTAAATGAGGGAAATTAAATCCAAGGTATATTGGACCATTCAAGATTATTGATCGTGTCGGACCAGTAGCTTACCGACTTGAGTTACCTCAACAACTCGCGGCTGTACATAACACTTTCCACGTCTCGAATTTGAAGAAATGTTTTGCTAAAGAAGATCTCACTATTCCATTAGATGAAATCCAAATCAACGAAAAACTTCAATTCATCGAAGAACCCGTCGAAATAATGGATCGTGAGGTTAAAAGACTTAAGCAAAACAAGATACCAATTGTTAAGGTTCGATGGAATGCTCATAGAGGACCTGAGTTCACCTGGGAGCGTGAAGATCAGATGAAGAAGAAATACCCGCATCTATTTCCAGAAGATTCGTCAACACCTTCAACAGCTTAAAATTTCGGGACGAAATTTATTTAACGGGTAGGTACTGTAGTGACCCGAACTTTTCCATGTTTATATATATCAATTGAGATTGATATTTACATGATTAAATATTTCCAACATGTTAAACAATCAAACTTGTTAAGACTTGATTAATTGAAATATGTTTCATATAGACAATTGACCACCCAAGTTGACCGGCGATTAACGAACGTTAAAACTTGTAAAAACGACATGACGATATATATATGGATATACATATGGTTAACATGAGATTATGATAAGTAAGTATCTCCATAAGTATATTAACAATGAGTTATATACATATAAACAAGACTACTAATTTAAGGATTTCGAAACGAGACATATATGTAACGATTATCGTTGTAACGACATTTAAATGTATATATATCATATTAAGATATATTAATATATCATAATATCATGATAATATAATAATTTAACATCTCATTAGATATAATAAACAATGGGTTAACAACATTAATTGAGATCGTTAACTTAAAGGTTTCAAAACAACACTTACATGTAACGACTAACGATGACTTAACGACTCAGTTAAAATGTATATACATGTAGTGTATTTAGATGTATTAAAATACTTTTGGAAGACTTCAAGACATATATCAAAATACTCATACTTAACGAAAATGGTTACAGTTACTTTCCCATTCTTTTCTTTCATCAGGAATTCTAGTCGTATTCTTACCCGTATTATACACAGCTTCAAAACGTACTTACTATGGGTATATACCAATAGGAACTAGCATGGGATTCCACTCTTGATTATGTCATGTATGAATAATCAATTTTAACTTCTACCATGAGCTAGTCAACTAACTAGAACTCCTTTTAACCCCACTCACCACTCACCAATTACCACTCATCATTCACTCCATTTCACTTCCAATTCTCTTTCTAATTCTCTCTCAATACACACACACACTATTATGAACGTATTTTTACAGTAGTTAATCATCATCTTCATCAAAAATCACTTCAAGAATCAAGCTATAATCATCATAGGAAGAACACTTCAAGAACACTTCAAAAATCCCTTCAAGTTTACTAATTTACTTCCAAGCTTTCTAATCCATTCCAAGTAATCATCTAAGATCAAGAAACCTTTGTTATATACAGTAGGTTATCTTTCTTATTCAAGGTAATATTCATATTCAAACTTTGATTCAATTTCTATAACTATAAACTATCTTAATTCGAGTAAAAATCTTACTTGAACTTGTTTTTGTGTCATGATCCTACTTCAAGAACTTTCAAGCCATCCAAGATCCTTTGAAGCTAGATCATTTCTTGACACTTCCAGTAGGTTTACCTACTAAACTTGAGGTAGTAATGAGGTTCATAACATTATTCGATTCATATATATAAAACTATCTTATTCGAAGGTTTAAACTCGTAATCACTAGAACATAGTTTAGTTAATTCTAAACTTGTTCGCAAACAAAAGTTAATCCTTCTAACTTGACTTTTAAAATTAACTAAACACATGTTCTATATCTATATGATATGCTAACTTAATGATTTAAAACCTGGAAACACGAAAAACACCGTAAAACCGGATTTACGCCGTCATAGTAACACCGCGGGCTGTTTTGGGTTAGTTAATTAAAAACTATGATAAACTTTGATTTAAAAGTTGTTATTCTGAGAAAATGATTTTTATTATGAACATAAAACTATATCCAAAAATTATGGTTAAACTCAAAGTGGAAGTATGTTTTCTAAAATGGTCATCTAGACGTCGTTCTTTCGACTAAAATGACTACCTTTACAAAAACGACTTGTAACTTATTTTTCCGACTATAAACCTATACTTTTTCTGTTTAGATTCATAAAATAGAGTTCAATATGAAACCATAGCAATTTGATTCACTCAAAACGGATTTAAAATGAAGAAGTTATGGGTAAAACAAGATTGGATAATTTTTCTCATTTTAGCTACGTGAAAATTGGTAACAAATCTATTCCAACCATAACTTAATCAACTTGTATTGTATATTATGTAATCTTGAGATACCATAGACACGTATACAATGTTTCGACCTATCATGTCGACACATCTATATATATTTCGGAACAACCATAGACACTCTATATGTGAATGTTGGAGTTAGCTATACAGGGTTGAGGTTGATTCCAAAATATATATAGTTTGAGTTGTGATCAATACTGAGATACGTATACACTGGGTCGTGGATTGATTCAAGATAATATTTATCGATTTATTTCTGTACATCTAACTGTGGACAATGTAACATCCCGCATTTTTCCGTTAAATTATTTTAACGCCCGTCTTTTTCTTTTTAAATAATACCCTTCGTATCTAGATTCGTATCCTTTGTTATGTAACATTTTAAATATTCTCGTTGTTGGAAGATAACGTCTCCCGTACTCTCGTGTAATTTAAAATAATTCGTTTGGTTAATTCACGCACCCGCACCCGAACTAGAGGGACCATTTTTGCCAAGTGATCAAAGGTGTGACTAGGTCAACTAGTCAACACCCTTTCTCATCCATTCATTCATTTCCATTTTCATTTCCATTTTCCTTTAACACTTTCAACTTTTCTTTCAATCTTCATCATCAAGATTCATCATCCATTCATGATCTAGCAAGCTTCAATCAAAACAAAATACATATTTGGGATCCTCTCTTCATCCTCTTCAATTTGATACCAACTTCATCTCTTTTGGGTAACTTTCTAAAATCACTAATTTTATGTGTTCTTGAGATTTTTGAGTTATAAAGTTGTTAATTAGTGTCTATGGCTCATTGTGATGTCGTGTATGTAAATTGTATGCTCGATTCGTTGTTTTTGGTGTAACTAGTTCAATATGAAAATTACTTGCTAAATCCTTGATTTTGGATGATCAAATGTTGTTAGATTGTTAAAGTGCATGTTTTAAAAGTGTTACTAGTATCATTAGTTTCGTTTTGATGTATAGGTTGATTAAGGAAACTCCAAAAACATGATTATTGATTTTGTGATGCTTGATTAGGGTTTGCTAGTTCTTGAGATGAATTTTTGGATGCTTGAATGCCATGGAAGGTTAATTGTTAGTGTTTTGTTGCAATGTGTGTTTGATTACCTTCGAAACGGCATAACACACATGTAAGTTGGTTGCCCGAATCATAAAATGCGTTTTTGGAACTTGAACTTTGATTATGAGTATTTAATTGCGGTTTTTGGTTGTTTAAAGTGAAAGTTTGATTGATGATATGTGTTTAGTTGCATTCCTCGTCAAAATACCTTTCCAACGATGTATGATAGGCGTTATAAGCGTTTGCGGGTCAAGTGTTGTGTTAGAATAGGTTTTGGCTCGTGTACACTTTTGAAAAACAGAAAATGCCTGCACAGAGGGTGGCGCGGCGCGCCCCTTCCCCGCGCGGCGCGCAATCTGGCCTGGCCAGATTCTGCCCACTTTGTCCCTTTTCACGTAAAATGTTTGACTAGCTATCGACCTCCGGTTCACATGAAACTTGTTTTAATATACTTGTATATGAATATTTAGCATAGAAAAATAGTCCGGGACCCGACCCGAACATGTTGACTTTTTCGTTGACTTTGACCAAGTTTGACTTTTTGTCAAACTTAACCAATTAATTATGCAATCTTTCTAACATGATTCTATACTTGTATCTTGCATGAAACTTGACAATTTGACTCACATGCTTCATAATCGAGTCGTAACGAGCCATAGGACTAATTGAACATCTTTGACCGTTTGTGTTTACCGTTATTGATATAACCTATATGTTTAGGTCAAGACTAGCGTTGTCTTTGCACGCATTTACTTGTTGAAGTACTTTTATAACTCTCGCTCTCAAGGTGAGATCATAGTCCCACTTTTAATCACTTTTATTCTTTACATCGTGGGCTGAGAAACACATACATTTCACACTTATTTACTTTTCATGCTTTTACATTGTGAACAAATACGAATACAAGGATGCATACGAGTTTGAACAAAAGTCCTCAATCCAATTATCATTAATTCCACTTGCAGGGTGTAAGTGTAAGCGTGTAATTATGTTGTGTGGCCATACGGGTTTAACAAACCCTCATTCAGACGGTTCGCTACCGTTAGTGAATGAAATATAATTTCAACAATGTATAGTGTAAGTTCTAACACTAAATTCAAAATTCAGAGGGAAGATTCGGTTAAGCCTTGATAATTGGGTGCTCGTGATACAAATACTATTTTGGAATGTGAACGATTTTGGTTGAGCAATACTTAAAGAACCTTGTGGTTCAATACAATTTACTTACTAAACCTATGATTTCACCAACGTTTTCATTGACAGATTTCTATGTTTTTCTCAGGTCTTGCACGATATGTGATACATGCTTCCGCTCATTATTTGATACTTGCATTGGATGTCGAGTATACATGCTTTTCATGGAGCGTCTTTTGACTTTACTTTAAACCGTGTCGCCTAGATTTCAATCGTACTTATAACGTTGTAACTTAACTTTTGGTTGAACAATTCTTGTAAACTTTGAAACAATCTTTATTTTGAAATGAAGGCGACATATTTTGGTCAAACGTTATCTTAAAGACTTATAATCAGGTAATGGGACCCACGTAGCCGACGCCGTCACTTGACGATTTGTCGGGGTCGCTACAGACAACTAGTTGTAGGTTACTAACGAGGACAGCTGACTTAATAAACTTAAAACATCAAAATATATTAAAAGTGTTGTAAATATATTTTGAACATACTTTGATATATATGTATATATTGTTATAGGTTCGTGAATCAACCAGTGACCAAGTCTTACTTCCCGACGAAGTAAAAATCTATGAAAGTGAGTTATAGTCTCACTTTTAAAATCTAATATTTTTGGGATGAGAATACATGCAGGTTTTATAAATGATTTACAAAATAGGCACAAGTACATGAAACTACATTCTATGGTTGAATTATCGAAATCGAATATGCCCCTTTTTATTAAGTCTGGTAATCTAAGAATTAGGGAACAGACACCCTAATTGACGCGAATCCTAAAGATAGATCTATTGGGCCTAACAAACGCCATCCAAAGTATCGGATGCTTTAGTACTTCGAAATTTATATCATATCCGAAGGGTGTCCCGGAATGATGGGGATATTCTTATATATGCATCTTGTTAATGTCGGTTACCAGGTGTTCACCATATGAATGATTTTTATCTCTATGTATGGGATGTGTATTGAAATATGAAATCTTGTGGTCTATTATTATGATTTGATATATATAGGTTAAACCTATAACTCACCAACATTTTTGTTGACGTTTTAAGCATGTTTATTCTCAGGTGATTATTAAGAGCTTCCGCTGTTGCATACTTAAATAAGGACGAGATTTGGAGTCCATGCTTGTATGATATTGTGTAAAAACTGCATTCAAGAAACTTATTTTGTTGTAACATATTTGTATTGTAAACCATTATGTAATGGTCGTGTGTAAACAGGATATTTTAGATTATCATTATTTGATAATCTACGTAAAGATTTTTAAACCTTTATTGATGAAATAAAGGTTATGGTTTGTTTTAAAATGAATGCAGTCTTTGAAAAACGTCTCATATAGAGGTCAAAACCTGGCAATGAAATCAATTAATATGGAACGTTTTTAATCAATAAGAACGGGACATTTCATACTCCTTCACCTCACTCTCTCTCACTCTTCATTCGTAAACCACCGAGAGCCACCTAATCAACCACCACCATGAACTTCCCAATGCATAGACTACAACCATAATCGAAACCATGCGGTTCTCATTACTTAAGCACGAAATCGAAATTCACTTTGATCTCACCTTCATCTTCACCTACAACCAATTAACTGCCTTCATCACCATGGTTATACACATTCGAATAATCACGCTACCCATCACCATCACATTGAACCCGTAACAACGGTTAACCACCATCAACAAACTATTAAGTTTATATACGCTTTCTTTCGAACACCCATATCACCGATCACCAACCACCGTGGACCATTTTGCAATCCCAAACAATCGCCATATAAAGAAATAAAAATCGTTGTTCCTGCCTTTCTTTTTCTTTCTATTATAATCGATTATCATCACCAAGTCACAACCCATACCACCTTCAATCTTATTGTTTTGTTTTGTAACCAAACCTTCCACCATTTTAACCACTCAAAACATCACGTAAAAACTGTTGCAAGGTGATACTCGAGTCGTCACCATGGAAGACTAAAATTGTGGCCATTTCCCTTTCTATTTAATTGATGCAAAGAAACAAATAAAAGGTGCGTTTGTGGAGTATACAAAATCATAGAAGAAAGAAACAATACTAGTAAATTGTTTGAATGTTGTTAACTTGGTTTTTCAAAGTTTATCGAACCATATATTATATTACGTATCACGTTATGAATAAAATAAAAGGGAGTAAAGTGCTGCTATGACTTTAGGCGACATTATGGAGTGGTGGGGCAATTAAATTAGTGAACGGTCAATTAATTTATTTGTCCACAAGAATCCCATGAAGATCACAAATCTTGTAAATAACTGCATAATTCCAAAGTGAGGCCATTAACTATTATAGACTTGTGTTTATACTTGGGCCATCGTGATCCTTTGTGCACTAGTGGGCCAATTATTGTTGTTTGATGTTGGACCGAATGAAGTTAGTGTGGACTAGTGAAATCTTATAGAATTTTTTCTTGGGCCGAGCACCCATCACACACACACACACTTGTTATAGTTAAATGATGATATAATGATAATGATCATGATATGAGAATTTTATGATAATCACGAATATGTTGAGGGCAAGTAAGATAGATTTATGTTAAGATGGTGATAATGATAAAAGATAATAGATGATAGGATGATGAGTGAAAATCATGATCGCGATGATCATGATGTAATGATGTTGATATTGACGATGATAATGATGATGAATATGTTAATGGTGAGAGGTTGATGATGTTAGTGATACTTGATGAAGATATGATAGGTGATGATAAAAAAATCAATTAGTTTAAGGATGAAGAAGATCAGACGAAATGGGATATGTAGATTATGATTTGGATTTAAAAATAGAAAAGTAAGTAGTAGCAGAATGGTTGGTTTGGTGTTTGGTTTAACTGAGAGGTCCTGAGTTCAAACCTAGGCTGCTGCAGTTTATTTTTTTATCAATAAATAAGCTGCTCAGGTTGGGCTGAGTATGGTTAGGCAGTTGGGCCAAGTGTGATTGAGTTGTTCGGGCTTGAAACAGAAAACGGGTTAAAATATTTAGTTTGGGTATTAAATCAGGAAAGTAACAAATGGAGCATTGGTTTGATATGTTATCGAGTTAGCGGGAGGTCGCGGGTTCAAATCCGGACTTGGGCATTTTTTATTAAGATTACTCCATTGAGGTAGTTATTTATTTATTTACTTATCATTATTATTCTTAGCATTATTATAATTATAGTTATTAAAATAAATGTTAGTATTATTACTATTAGTAAAACCATTATTTTCATAGTTATTATTAGTAGTAGTATTATTATCATTATCATTATTATTATCATTATCATTATATTATTATTATTATTATTATTATTATTATTATTATTATTATTATTATTATTATTATTATTATTATTATTATTATTATTATTATTATTGTTATTATTATTATTATTGTTATTGTTATTATTATTATTATTGATATTATGATTACTATTTTTATATTAACAATATTATTATAACAAATAAATATTTCTATATAAGAGTATATATATATATTATAACTACCAGGATATTACATATAATTATATATATTAAGATTATTTACATAAATATTTATATATAACAAATTATTGATTTTAAATATAATATTAAACTATATAAATATTAATTATTTTAAATACATACAAATTAAATATATAAGATATATAAATATAATATATGAATTTATTTGATTACAATTAAATGTTTTAATATATATGAATGATATAGGTTCGTGAATCTGAGGCCAACCCTGCATTGTTCAATATCGTCATATGTATTTTTATTACAAAATACAGTATTGTGAGTTTCATTACTCCTTTTTAAATGCTTTTGCAATATATATTTTTGGGACAGAGTATACATGCGCTGTTTTATAAATGCTTTACGAAATAGACACAAGTAATCAAAACTACATTCTATGGTTGAATGATCGAAGCCGAATATGCCCCTTTTTGCTTGGTAGCCTAAGAATTAGTAAACCGATCTACTAATTAACGCGAATTCTAAAGATAGATCTATTGGGCCTAACAAACCCCATCCATGGTTGCGGATGCTTTAGTACTTCGATGTTGTTTTATCATGTCCGATGGATGTCCCAGGATGATAGGGGATATTCTTATATGCATCTTGTTAATGTCGGTTACCAGGTGTTCAATCCATATGAATTGTAGTGACCCGAACTTTTCCATGTTTATATATATATTAAATGAAATTGTTATTTACATGATTAAGTGTTTCCAACATGTTAAGCAATCAAACTTGTTAAGACTTGATTAATTGAAATAGGTTTCATATAGACAATTGACCACCCAAGTTGACCGGTGATTCACGAACGTTAAAACTTGTAAAAACTATACGATGACATATATATGGTTATATATATAGTTAACATGATTTTATTATAAGTATGTATCTCATTAGGTATTTTAACAATGAGTTATATACATAAAAATGAGACTACTAATTTAAGAAACTCGAAAACGATATATATAACGATTATCGTTATAACAACGTCTTACTAGGTACATATGAATCATATTAAGATATTGATACACTTGGTTAATTATGTTAAATGATAAGTAAATATATTATTAAGTGTATTAACAATGAAATACATATGTAAAAATAAGACTACTAACTTAATGATTTCGAAACGAGACATATATGTAACGATTATCGTTGTAACTACATTTAACTGTATATATATCATACTAAGATATATTATATATCATAATATCATGATAATATAACAATTTAACATCTCATTTGTTATAATAAACAATGGGTTAACAACATTCAACAAGATCGTTAACCTAAAGGTTTCAAAACAACATTTACATGTAACGACTAACGATGACTTAACGACTCAGTTAAAATATATATACATGTAGTGTTTTAATATGTATTTATACACTTTTGAAAGACTTCAAGACACTTATCAAAATACTTCTACTTAACAAAAATGCTTACAATTACATCCTCGTTCAGTTTCATCAACAATTCTACTCGTATGCACCCGTATTCGTACTCGTACAATACACAGCTTTTAGATGTATGTACTATTGGTATATACACTCCAATGATTAGCTCTTAGCAGCCCATATGAGTCACCTAACACATGTGGGAACCATCATTTGGCAATTAGCATGAAATATCTCATAAAATTACAAAAATATGAGTAATCATTCTTGACTTATTTACATGAAAACAAAATTACATATCCTTTATATCTAATCCATACACCAACGACCAAAAACACCAACAAACACTTTCATTCTCCAATTTTCTTCATCAAATTGATCTCTCTCAAGTTCTATCTTCAAGTTCTATCTTCAAGTTCTAAGTGTTCTTCATAAATTCCAAAAGTTCTAGTTTCATAAAATCAAGAATACTTCCAAGATTGCAAGTTTACTTCCAAGTTTTCTAAATCCATTCCAAGTAATCATCCAAGATCAAGAAACCTTTGTTACTTATAGTAGGTTATCTTTCTAATACAAGGTAATAATCATATTCAAACTTTAATTCAATTTCTATAACTATAACAATCTTATTTCGAGTGGAAATCTTACTTGAAATTGTTTTCGTGTCATGATTCTGCTTCAAGAACTTTCAAGCCATCCAAGGATCCTTTGAAGCTAGATCTATTTTTCTCATTTCCAGTAGGTTTATCCAAGGAACTTGAGGTAGTAATGATGTTCATCACATCATTCGATTCATACATATAAAGCTATCTTATTCGAAGGTTTAAACTTGTAATCACTAGAACATAGTTTAGTTAATTCTAAACTTGTTCTCAAATAAAAGTTAATCCTTCTAACTTGACTTTTAAAATCAACTAAACACATGTTCTATATCTATATGATATGCTAACTTAATGATTTAAAACCTGGAAACACGAAAAACACCGTAAAATCGGATTTACGCCGTCGTAGTAACACCGCGGGCTGTTTTGGGTTAGTTAATTAAAAACTATGATAAACTTTGATTTAAAAGTTGTTATTATGGGAAAATGATTTTTATTATGAACATGAAACTATATCCAAAAATTATGGTTAAACTCAAAGTGGAAGTATGTTTTCTAAAATGGTCATCTAGACGTCGTTCTTTCGACTGAAATGACTACCTTTACAAAAATGACTTGTAACTTATTTTTTCGACTATAAACTGATACTTTTTCTATTTAGATTCATAAAATAGAGTTCGATATGAAACCATAGCAATTTGATTCACTCAAAACGGATTTAAAATGAAGAAGTTATGGGTAAAACAAGATTGGATAATTTTTCTCATTTTAGCTACGTGAAAATTGGTAACAAATCTATTCCAACCATAACTTAATCAACTTGTATTGTATATTATGTAATCTTGAGATACCATAGACACGTATACAATGTTTCGACCTATCATGTCGACACATCTATATATATTTCGGAACAACCATAGACACTCTATATGTGAATGTTGGAGTTAGCTATACAGGGTTGAGGTTGATTCCAAAATATATATAGTTTGAGTTGTGATCAATACTGAGATACGTATACACTGGGTCATGGATTGATTCAAGATAATATTTATCGATTTATTTCAATACATCTAACTGTGGACAACTAGTTGTAGGTTACTAACGAGGACAATTGACTTAATAAACTTAAAACATCAAAATATATTAAAAGTGTTGTAAATATATTTTGAACATACTTTGATATATATGTATATATTGTTATAGGTTCGTGAATCAACCAGTAGCCAAGTCTTACTTCCCGACGAAGTAAAAATCTGTGAAAGTGAGTTATAGTCCTACTTTTAAAATCTAATATTTTTGGGATGAGAATACATGCAGGTTTTATAAATGATTTACAAAATATACACAAGTACGTGAAACTACATTCTATGGTTGAATTATCAAAATCGAATATGCCCCTTTTTATTAAGTCTGGTAATCTAAGAATTAGGGAACAGACACCCTAATTGACGCGAATCCTAAAGATAGATCTATTGGGCCTAACAAACCCTATCCAAAGTATCGGATGCTTTAGTACTTCGAAATTTATATCATATCCGAAGGGTGTCCCGGAATAATGGGGATATTCTTTTATATGCATCTTGTTAATGTCGGTTACCAGGTGTTCACCATAAGAATGATTTTTATCTCTATGTATGGGATGTGTATTGAAATATGAAATCTTGTGGTCTATTGTTACGATTTGATATATATAGGTTAAACCTATAACTCACCAACATTTTTGTTGACGTTTAAAGCATGTTTATTCTCAGGTGAATACTAAGAGCTTCCGCTGTTGCATACTATAATAAGAACAAGATTTAGAGTCCATGTTTGTATGATATTGTGTAAAAACTGCATTCAAGAAACTGATTTCGATGTAACATATTTGTATTGTAAACCATTATGTAATGGTCGTGTGTAAACAAGATATTTTAGATTATCATTATTTGATAATCTACGTAAAGCTTTTTAAACCTTTATTTATGAAATAAAGGTTATGGTTTGTTTTAAAAATGAATGCAGTCTTTGAAAAACGTCTCATATAGAGGTCAAAACCTCGCAACAAAATCAATTAATATGGAACGTTTTTAATCAATAAGAACGGGACATTTCAGTTGGTATCCGAGCGTTGGTCTTAGAGAACTAGAAAATTTGCATTAGTGTGTCTTATCGAGTTTGTTAGGATGCATTAGTGAGTCTGGACTTCGACCGTGTTTTCTTTAAAAATGATTGCTTAACATTTTTGTTGAAAACTATATATTATTAACATGTATATATTATGTGATATATTAATCTCTTAACATGTTTGATATTGTGTGATAGATGTCTACCTCTAGCACAAATCCCATTGACTCACCTAATAATAACGAAGAGTCGAATATATATTGGACTGATTCACAAGTTTCCGAAGAAGAACCGGAAGAAGAATCAGAACCGGAAGAAGAGGAAGAACCGGAGGAGGAAATAGAACCGGCGGGGGAAATAATAAAACGGTTAAGTAAAAGAAAATCCTCAACCAACCGACCAAGGTTAATTATGGTCAATGGTATTTCCGCCAAGGAAGCAAAATATTGGGAGGATTACCAATTCTCCGATGAATCGGATTCCGACGAGAATTCCGATGATGTTATAGAAATTACCCCAACTGAATTTAAAAAGGCAAAAGAAAATAATAAGGGAAAGGACATAAAAATAGAGAAATCTAATTCCAACCCCGATGAACTTTATATGTATCGTCAACCCCCGAAGCCCTTAAGTTGTAACAATGACCCGGGAACCTCTAAACCACCAGGTTTTTCTAAACCATTGTGGAAAACGACAGCTCGTATTAGGGGAACATCATATATCCCTAGAAACTTGGCAAAACGAACCAAAACTGAAGAAGAAGAAACGAGCGAGTCGGAATAAGATAGTTGTATTCGTGTGGTGTAATATATGTAATATAGTGTGCTTATGCATTATGATATATGTAAAAATTGCTTGTATTAATAAGTATTTTTTTTTATGAATCTAACTCTTGTCTATTTTACAGTATAAAAACACAAAATGGATAGACAACCCAATATTTTAAGAGACCTACCTGGAGACATGATTGATGAAATCTTGTCTAGAGTCGGTCAGAATTCTTCGGCACAACTATTTACGGTGAAATCAGTTTGTAAGACATTCGAAGAACGTTCCAAGAATGTCTTGGTTTATAAGAGACTTTCGTTTGAAAGATGGGGGATATCACATTGGGAAACCCATAAGTTACGATGTGTTTACTTTGACGCATATATTGCGGGGAACCCAAATGCTATTTTACGCAACGGGTTAAGAAATTATTTTGACTCAATGTATCCGAATATAGGACTTCATGATTTAGAAAAAGTGGCTAACATGCAACATAAAGAAGCATGCTATGCTTACGGGTTAGTAATGTTCGCTTCTCACCAAAGTGAGAAAAAGAACATCGGGCTACAACTATTAAACAAAACGTTCCCACAAGTGACGGAGTCGGTAATTGGGGTAAGAAATGAGGTTTTTAGGTTATTACGAGACTGTTGGTCATTACGTAACCCTCGTCCCTTTGACGACGTTACAACATGCTGTCTTATCAACGGCCATAACGGTTATGTTCCACAAGACCAAGGATGGGAAGTAGTCCTAGTAAAACCAGAATGCATGACTTGTTTTTGGACGTATGAATTACGTGTCTTTATTGCCTTTGCTGAACGACTTGTGTACTAGCTAGAATTATCTTCACAACTATCTTGTATCAAAGTTATTGTGTGCTATATTTCATGCTTTATGTAAAATAAGCGGTATTGTAAGTTTGTAAAATATTGTATAAAAGTTTGAACGCGAAATATTATTATAATCAGTTTTTCATATAGAATTGTAGTAGTTGAATTGTATATTAGCTACTAAGTATGAACTTAACGGGTAGGTACTACCCGAATTTAAACTTATAAAACGCTAATATGAAGAAAAAGCTTTTATAAATGAGTTCATACTATGCTACGAAATACTATTAACTACTCTTAATATTCTGTATGATTAACTTGTTCCATTTGACTATTTTGAAGGAAATGGCACCGACTACTCGACACACCATGAATATGAATGAAGAGGAATTCCGTACTTTTCTAGCTTCAAACATAGCCGCAGTACAGGCTGCACTACATACCAACAATAACCTTGGATCTAGTAGTACAGGAAATCGTGTAGGATGCACCTACAAAGAATTCACTGCCTGCAAACCTTTGGAATTTGATGGAACCGAAGGACCGATCGGATTGAAACGGTGGACCGAGAAGGTCGAATCGGTGTTTGCCATAAGTAAGTGTACTGAAGAAGACAAAGTGAAGTACGCTACGCATACCTTCACAGGTTCTGCGTTAACATGGTGGAATACCTAGCTAGAGCAAGTGGGACAAGATGATGCGTACGCACTACCGTGGTCAGCATTCAAGCACTTGATGAACAAGAAGTACCGTCTCAGAACAGAGGTCAATAAGCTCAAGACAGAACTTAGAGGGTTACGAACCCAAGGATTTGATATTACCACGTACGAAAGACGATTCACAGAATTGTGCCTATTGTGTCCGGGAGCGTTCGAAGATGAGGAAGTGAAGATCGACGTGTTTGTGAAAGGATTACCGAAAAGAATCCAAGAAGATATAAGTTCACACGAGCCCGCCTCCATACAACAGGCATGTAGAATGGCTAACAAACTAGTAAACCAGATTGAGGAAAGAATTAAAGAACAGACTGCTGAAGAGGCCAATGTGAAGCAAGTCAAAAGAAAGTGGGAGGAAAACGGTGATAAGAATCACCAATACAACAACAACAGCAATTAACATCAATTGCAACTACAACAAACGGCCCAACAACAACAACAACAACAACAACAACAACAACAACAACAACAACAACAACAACAACAGCAACAGCAACTACAACAATCATCCCAACAACAATAACAATCGCAACAACAACAACAATCAGAAGCAGCTATGCCAAAGGTGTGAAAAGTATCACTCGGGGTTCTGCACCAAATTTTGCAACAAGTGTAAAAGAAATGGTCATAGCGCGGTGAAGTGTGAGGTCTACGGACTAGGGGTTAACAGAACGAAAGGAACAAATGGTGTCGGAACGAGTAATGGTGGAGCAAGTAGTGTCGGAGCAAGTTATGCCAATGTAGTTTGTTATAAATGTGGAAAACCGGGCCACATTATTAGAAATTGCCCGAACCAGGAGAACACAAATGGATAAGGCCGCGAAAGAGTTTTCAATATTAATGCGGCAGAGGCACAGGAAGACCCGGAGCTTGTTAAGGGTACGTTTCTTATTGACAATAAATATGATTACGTTTTATTTGATTCGGGTGCAGATAGAAGCTATATGAGTAGAGATTTTTGTGCTAAATTAAGTTGTCTTTGACACCGTTGGATAGTAAATTTTTACTCGAATTAGCAAACGGTAAATTAATTTCAGCAGATAATATATGCCGGAATCGAGAAATTAAACTGGGTAGTGAAATATTGAAGATTAATTTGATACCAGTAGAGTTAGGGAGTTTTGATGTAATAGTTGGCATGGACTGGCTGAAGAAGGTGAAAACAGAGATCGTATGTTATAAAAATGCAATTCGCATTGTACGAGAAGAAGGAGAACCCTTAATGGTGTACGGAGAAAAGGGCAACATGAAGCTACATCTTATTAGTAATTTGAAGGCACAAAAACTAATAAGAAAAGGTTGCTATGCTATTCTAGCACACGTCGAGAAAGTACAAACTGAAGAAAAGAGCATCAATGATGTTCCCGTCGCAAAAGAATTTCCCGATGTATTTCCGAAAGAATTATCGGGACTACCTCCACATCGATCTGTTGAATTTCAAATAGATCTTGTACCAGGAGCTGCACCAATAGCTCGTGCTCCTTATAGACTCGCACCCAGCGAGATGAAAGAACTGCAAAGTCAACTGCAAGAACTATTAGAACGTGGCTTCATTCGACCAAGCACATCACCATGGGGAGCTCCTGTTTTGCTTGTCAAGAAGAAGGATGGTACATTTAGGTTGTGTATTGACTACAGAGAGTTGAACAAACTTACCTTCAAAAACCGTTATCCACTGCCGAGAATTGACGACTTATTTGATCAGCTACAAGGCTCGTCGGTTTATTCGAAGATCGATTTACATTCTGGATATCATCAAATGCGAGTAAAGGAGGATGATATTCCAAAAACTGCTTTTAGGACGCGTTATGGTCATTACGAGTTTATGGTTATGCCGTTTGGATTGACTAACGCACCAGCTGTGTTCATGGACCTTATGAACCGAGTGTGTGGGCCATATCTTGACAAGTTTGTCATTGTTTTCATCGATGACATACTTATTTACTCAAAGAATGATCAAGAGCACGAAGAACATTTGAGAAAAGTGCTAGAAGTATTGAGGAAAGAAAAACTGTACGTTAAGTTTTCAAAGTGTGCATTTTGGTTGGAAGAAGTTCAATTCCTCGGTCACATAGTGAACAAAGAAGGTATCCAGGTGGACCCGGCAAAGATCGAAACCGTTGAAAAGTGGGAAACCCCAAAAACTCCGAAGCATATACGTCAATTTTTAGGATTGGCTGGTTACTACAGAAGATTCATCCAAGATTTTTCCAAAATAGCAAAACCCTTGACTGCATTAACGCATAAAGGGAAGAAATTTGAATGAAAGGATGAACAAGAGAAGGCGTTTCAATTATTGAAGAAAAAGCTAACTACGGCACCTATATTGTCATTGCCTGAAGGGAATGATAATTTTATGATTTATTGTGACGCATCAAAGCAAGGTCTCGGTTGTGTATTAATGCAATGGACGAAGGTGATTGCTTATGCGTCTAGACAATTGAAGATTCACGAGCAAAATTATACGACGCATGATTTGGAATTAGGCGCGGTTGTTTTTGCATTAAAGACTTGGAGGCACTACTTATATGGGGTCAAAAGTATTATATATACCGACCACAAAAGTCTTCAACACATATTTAATCAGAAACAACTGAATATGAGGCAGCGTAGGTGGATTGAATTGTTGAATGATTATGACTTTGAGATTCGTTACCACCCGGGGAAGGCAAATGTGGTAGCCGACGCCTTGAGCAGAAAGGACAGAGAACCCATTCGAGTAAAATCTATGAATATAATGATTCACACTAACCTTACTACTCAAATAAAGGAGGTGCAACAAGGAGTTTTAAAAGAGGGAAATTTAAAGGATGAAATACCCAAAGGATCGGAGAAGCATCTTAATATTCGGGAAGACGGAATCCGGTATAGGGCTGAAAGAATTTGGGTACTAAAATTTGGAGATATGAGAGAAATGGTACTTAGAGAAGCTCATAAAACAAGATACTCAATACATCCTGGAACGGGGAAGATGTACAAGGATCTTAAGAAACATTTTTGGTGGCCAGGTATGAAAGCCGATATTGCTAAATATGTAGGAGAATGTTTGACGTGTTCTAAGGTCAAAGCTGAACATCAGAAACCATCAGGTCTACTACAACAACCTGAAATCCCGGAATGGAAAGGGGAAAACATTACCATGGATTTTATTACTAAATTGCCAAGGACTGCAAGTGGTTATGATACTATTTGGGTAATAGTTGATCGTCTCACCAAGTCAGCACACTTCCTGCCAATAAGAGAAGATGACAAGATGGAGAAGTTAGCACGACTGTATTTGAAGGAAGTCGTCTCCAGACATGGAATACCAATCTCTATTATCTCTGATAGGGATGGCAGATTTATTTCAAGATTCTGGCAGACATTACAGCAAGCATTGGGAACTCGTCTAGACATGAGTACTACCTATCATCCACAAACTGATGGGCAGAGCGAAAGGACGATACAAACACTTGAAGACATGCTACGAGCTTGTGTTATTGATTTCGGAAACAGTTGGGATCGACATCTACCATTAGCAGAATTTTCCTACAACAACAGCTACCATTCAAGCATTGAGATGGTGCCGTTTGAAGCACTTTATGGTAGAAAGTACAGGTCTCCGATTTGTTGGAGTGAAGTGGGGGATAGACAGATTACGGGTCCGGAGATAATACAAGAAACTACCGAGAAAACCATCCAAATTCAACAAAGATTGAAAACCGCCCAGAGTCGACAAAAGAGCTACGCGGACAGTAAAAGAAAAGATATAGAGTTCGAAATTGGAGAAATGGTCATGCTTAAGGTTTCACCTTGGAAAGGCGTTGTTCGATTTGGTAAACGGGGGAAACTAAATCCAAGGTACATTGGACCATTCAAGATTATAGATCGTGTCGGACCAGTAGCTTACCAACTGGAGCTACCTCAACAACTCGCGGCTGTACATAACACTTTCCACATCTCAAAATTGAAGAAATGTTTTGCTAAAGAAGATCTCACTATTCTGTTGGACGAAATTCAAATCAATGAAAAACTTCAATTCATTGAAGAGCCCGTCGAAATAATGGATCGTGAGGTTAAGAGACAAACAAAACAAGATACTGATTGTTAAGGTTCGATGGAATGCTCGTACAGGACCCGAGTTCACCTAGGAGCGTGAAGATCAGATGAAGAAGAAATACCCGCATTTATTTGCAGAAGATACGTCAACAGCTCCAACTGCTTAAAATTTCGGGACGAAATTTATTTAACGGGTATGTACTGTAGTGACCTGAACTTTTCCATGTTTATATATATATTAAATGAAATTGTTATTTACATGATTAAGTGTTTCCAACATGTTAAGCAATCAAACTTGTTAAGACTTGATTAATTGAAATAGGTTTCATATAGACAATTGACCACCCAAGTTGACCGGTGATTCACGAACGTTAAAACTTGTAAAAACTATACGATGACATATATATGGTTATATATATAGTTAACATGATTTTATTATAATTATGTATCTCATTAGGTATTTTAACAATGAGTTATATACATAAAAACGAGACTACTAATTTAAGAAACTCGAAAACGATATATATAACGATTATCGTTATAACAACGTCTTACTAGGTACATATGAATCATATTAAGATATTGATACACTTGGTTAATTATTTTAAATGATAAGTAAATATATTATTAAGTGTATTAACAATGAAATACATATGTAAAAATAAGACTACTAACTTAATGATTTCGAAACGAGACATATATGTAACGATTATCGTTGTAACGACATTTAACTGTATATATATCATACTAAGATATATTATATATCATAATATCATGATAATATAACAATTTAACATCTCATTTGTTATAATAAACAATGGGTTAACAACATTCAACAAGATCGTTAACCTAAAGGTTTCAAAACAACATTTACATGTAACAACTAACGATGACTTAACGACTCAGTTAAAATGTATATACATGCAGTGTTTTAATATGTATTCATACACTTTTGAAAGACTTCAAGACACTTATCAAAATACTTCTGCTTAACAAAAATGCTTACAATTACATCCTCGTTCAGTTTCATCAACAATTCTACTCGTATGCACCCGTATTCGTACTCGTACAATACACAGCTTTTAGATGTATGTACTATTGGTATATACACTCCAATGATCAGCTCTTAGCAGCCCATGTGAGTCACCTAACACATGTGGACACATGTGGGAACCATCATTTGGCAACTAGCATGAAATATCTCATAAAATTACAAAAATATGAGTAATCATTCATGACTTATTTACATGAAAACAAAATTACATATCCTTTATATCTAATCCATACACCAACGACCAAAAACACCTACAAACACTTTCATTCTTCAATTTTCTTCATCTAATTGATCTCTCTCAAGTTCTATCTTCAAGTTCTAAGTGTTCTTCATAAATTCCAAAAGTTATAGTTTCATAAAATCAAGAATACTTCCTTTACTTCCAAGTTTTCTAAATCCATTCCAAGTAATCATCCAAGATCAAGAAACCTTTGTTACTTACAGTAGGTTATCTTTTTAATACAAGGTAATAATCATATTCAAACTTTAATTCAATTTCTATAACTATAACAATCTTATTTCGAGTGGAAATCTTACTTGAAATTGTTTTCGTGTCATGATTCTGCTTCAAGAACTTTCAAGCCATCCAAGGATCCTTTGAAGCTAGATCTATTTTTCTCATTTCCAGTAGATTTATCCAAGGAACTTAAGGTAGTAATGATGTTCATAACATCATTCAATTCATACATATAAAGGTATCTTATTCGAAGGTTTAAACTTGTAATCACTAGAACATAGTTTAGTTAATTCTAAACTTGTTCGTAAATAAAAGTTAATCCTTATAAATTGACTTTTAAAATCAACTAAACACATGTTCTATATCTATATGATATGCTAACTTAATGATTTAAAACCTGAAAACATGAAAATTACCGTAAAATCGGATTTACGCCGTCGTAGTAACACCGCGGGCTGTTTTGGGTTAGTTAATTAAAAACTATGATAAACTTTGATTTAAAAGCTGTTATTCTGGGAAAATGATTTTTATTATGAACATGAAACTATATCCAAAAATTATGGTTAAACTCAAAGTGGAAGTATGTTTTCTAAAATGGTCATCTAGACGTCGTTCTTTCGACTGAAATGACTACCTTTACAAAAATGACTTGTAACTTATTTTTCCGACTATAAACCTATACTTTTTCTGTTTAGATTCATAAAATAGAGTTCAATATGAAACCATAGCAATTTGATTCACTCAAAACGGATTTAAAATGAAGAAGTTATGGGTAAAACAAGATTGGATAATTTTTCTCATTTTAGCTACGTGAAAATTGATAACAAATCTATTCCAACCATAACTTAATCAACTTGTATTGTATATTATGTAATCTTGAGATACCATAGACACTTATACAATGTTTCGACCTATCATGTCGACACATCTATATATATTTCGGAACAACCATAGACACTCTATATGTGAATGTTGGAGTTAGCTATACAGGGTTGAGGTTGATTCCAAAATATATATAGTTTGAGTTGTGATCAATACTGAGATACGTATACACTGGGTCGTGGATTGATTCAAGATAATATTTATCGATTTATTTCTGTACATCTAACTGTGGACAACTAGTTGTAGGTTACTAACGAGGACAACTGACTTAATAAACTTAAAACATCAAAATATATTAAAAGTGTTGTAAATATATTTTGAACATACTTTGATATATATGTATATATTGTTATAGGTTCGTGAATCAACCAGTGGCCAAGTCTTACTTCCCGACGAAGTAAAAATCTGTGAAAGTGAGTTATAGTCCCACTTTTAAAATCTAATATTTTTGGGATGAGAATACATGCAGGTTTTATAAATGATTTACAAAATAGACACAAGTACGTGAAACTACATTCTATGGTTGAATTATCGAAATCGAATATGCCCCTTTTTATTAAGTCTGGTAATCTAAGAATTAGGGAACAGACACCCTAATTGACGCGAATCCTAAAGATAGATCTATTGGGCCTAACAAACCCCATCCAAAGTACCGGATGCTTTAGTACTTCGAAATTTATATCATATCCGAAGGGTGTCCCGGAATGATGGGGATATTCTTATATATGCATCTTGTTAATGTCGGTTACCAGGTGTTCACCATATGAATGATTTTTATCTCTATGTATGGGATGTGTATTGAAATATGAAATCTTGTGGTCTATTGTTACGATTTGATATATATAGGTTAAACCTATAACTCACCAACATTTTTGTTGACGTTTAAAGCATGTTTATTCTCAGGTGAATACTAAGAGCTTTCGCTGTTACATACTAAAATAAGGACAAGATTTGGAGTCCATGTTTGTATGATATTGTGTAAAAACTGCATTCAAGAAACTGATTTCGATGTAACATATTTGTATTGTAAACCATTATGTAATGGTCGTGTGTAAACAGGATATTTTAGATTATCATTATTTGATAATCTACGTAAAGCTTTTTAAACCTTTATTTATGAAATAAAGGTTATGGTTTGTTTTAAAAATGAATGCAGTCTTTGAAAAACGTCTCATATAGAGGTCAAAACCTCGTAACGAAATCAATTAATATGGAACGTTTTTAATCAATAAGAACGGGACATTTCATGAATGATTATTTTTGTCTCTATGCATGGGACGTATTTTTATGAGAAATGGAAATGAAAATCTTGTGGTCTATTAAAATGATGAAAATGATTGATTATGGTAAACTAATAAACTCACCAACCTTTTGGTTGACACTTGAAAGCATGTTTATTCTCAGGTATGAAAGAAATCTTCCGCTGTGCAATTGCTCATTTTAGAGATAATACTTGGAGTCATTGATGACATATTTCAAAAGACATTGCATTCGAGTCGTTATGTTCATCAAGATTATTATTAAGTCAATTATAGTTGGACGTATTATGAAATTGTATGCATGCCGTCAACTTTCAATGTAAAGAAAGTTTGTCTTTTAAAAACGAATGCATTGTTTGTAAAATGTATCATATAGAGGTCAAGTACCTCGCGATGTAACCAAATGTTACTGTATTCGTCCTTATGGATTAGGACGGGTCATCACATGCTTAGTATAAGCATTACGAACAGTAGCACTAGCAGTTTCAGGTGGGGCTTCAGGTAAAGGATTTTCCAGATGGTGCAACTTCCTTTCAGACTTTAAGATAATCTGAAGGTTTCGATACCAGTCAATGAAGTTGTTACCATTCAATTTTTCCTTCTCAAGGATTGACCTTATGGTCATGTTGTTTACGGATTGAATTGCGTTTGATGTCATCTACAAAATAAACAAGGTTCTTTTAGTATCTTTAATAATTATCCTTTTATAAATTAACTACCCATGTTTTAATAAAAAACTTATCAAACTTTTAATTTACGTAAAAGGCTAAGATCCGCATTGTGCTTCCACCATCACATCAGTTGATCTGCTAGCAATGGTGGATTCAATCGGTAGGTGGCGGGCACCAATTGCATTACAAGTGCAACTCTTTGATCTTTATGGGACCCACGACATCTAGTGTCTAATACTAGTGTCATGCTGGCATGTTTAGTCCCATCCTTGCCTCGGGTTGCAGTCTCACCTCTCAACTCGATTAAGTCATCCAATTGTGAAACGTGTAAAAATTAATCTAGGTCTCACGCATAGATAATGATTACCTCGAGTTATAATTCAACTATGTCTCACGCATAGTCAAAAAATAGCTACAAGTGTTTCAACCGACTTGGACGGCACGACTTAAATTTCGACGGGTATATTATACAATTTTAATAATCTTTAAAAAAATTGTGTTACGAATATTACATGCATAATATTCGCCTCACAAGTTAAAAACGTTTTAACTTGATTTTAATTATGTTTTGATTTTAGTTGTCACATGGAAAATTATACACAATCAAATAACATATAAAATGCAACCAAACAAAATAAAACATAATAAGTATGTGCATAGCCTCAACCGATGAAAATCCTATGCTTGGTCTCCTGAGCCATTATGAGAACCAAGCGGTCAACTAAAGGGACGATTGTAGTGACCCGAACTTTTCCGAACCTTTCTATGATTATATGTTTAATGAAAACTATATTTACATGATTAAATGTTTCCAACATGTTAAGCAATCAAACTTGCTAAGACTTGGTTGATTGAAACGGAAATTTTGTAAACGTCTGATTACCCAGTTTGACCAATGATTCACGAACGCTATAAGTTGTATATGACATGATGATACATAAATGAATAAATATATATGTTTAACATGATATAATGATCATCAAGTATCTCATTAAAAATAGTAACAATAAGTTATATACTTAAAAAGGAGACTATTGACGTATGAAACTCGAAACGATACATATAACGATTATCGTTATAACCACGTCTTACTAAATATATATGAAGCATATTAATACATTGTTATATTATATATAACATGATAATATGATAATTAAATATATCATTAAGTGTATTAACAATGAACTACATAAGTAAAAACAAGACTACTAACTTAAGGATTTCGAAACGAGACATATATGTAACGATTATCGTTGTAACGACATTTAAAAGTATATATCACATTAAGATATATTAATATATCATAATATCATGATAATATAATAATTTAAAATCTCATCTTATATTATAAACTTTGGGCTAACAACATTTAACAAGATCGTTAACCTAAAGGTCTCAAAACAACACTTACATGTAACGACTAACGATGACTTAACGACTCAGTTAAAATGTATATACATGTAGTGTTTTAATATGTATTCATACACTTTTGAAAGACTTCAAGACACTTATCAAAATACTTCTACTTAACAAAAATGCTTACAATTACATCCTCGTTCAGTTTCATCAACAATTCTACTCGTATGCACCCGTATTCGTACTCGTACAATACACAACTTTTAGATGTATGTACTATTGGTATATACACACCAATGATCAGCTCTTAGCAGCCCATGTGAGTCACCTAACACATGTGGGAACCATCATTTGGCAACTAGCATGAAATATCTCATAAAATTACAAAAATATGAGTAATCATTCATGACTTATTTACATGAAAACAAAATTACATATCCTTTATATCTAATCCATAAACCAACCACCAAAAACACCTTCAAACACTTTAATTCTTCAATTTTATTCATCTAATTGATCTCTCTCAAGTTCTAACTTCAAATTCTAAGTGTTCTTCATAAATTCTACAAGTTCTAGTTACATAAAATCAAGAATACTTTCAAGTTTGCTAGCTCACTTCCAATCTTGTAAGGTGATCATCCAACCTCGAGAAATCTTTGTTTTTTACAGTAGGTTATCATTCTAATACAAGGTAATAATCATATTCAAACTTTGGTTCAATTTCTATAACTATAACAATCTTATTTCAAGTGATGATCTTACTTGAACTTGTTTTCGTGTCATGATTCTGCTTCAAGAACTTCGAGCCATCCAAGGATCCGTTGAAGCTAGATCCATTTTTCTCTTTTCCAGTAGATTTATCCAAGGAACTTAAGGTAGTAATGATGTTCATAACATCATTCGATTCATACATAAAAAGCTATCATATTCGAAGTGGTAAACTAGTAATCACTAGAACATAGTTTAGTTAATTCTAAACTTGTTCGCAAATAAAGTTAATCCTTCTAACTACACTTTTAAAATCAACTATACACATGATCTATATCTATATGATATGCTAACTTAATGATTTAAAACCCGGAAACACGATAAACACCATAAAACCGGATTTACGCCGTCGTAGTTACAACCGGGGGCTGTTTTGGTTTGGATAATTAAAAACTATGAAAAACTTTGATTTAAAAGCTATATTTCTGGGAAAATGATTTTTCTTATGAACATGAAACCATATCCAAAAATCATGGTTAAACTCAAAGTGAAAATATGTTTTTCAAAACAGTCATCAAGATGTCGTTCTTTCGACGGAAATGACTACCTCTTTCAAAAACGACTTGTAACTTGTATTTCTGACTATAAATCTATACCTTTTCTGTTTAGTTTCATAAAGTCAAGTTCAATACGAAACTGTGACCACTTAAATCACTCAAAACGGATTAGAAACGAAGAAATGGCGAGCAAAACAAAATTGGTAAAAACTACTCATTTTAGCTACGTGAAAATTGGTAACAAATCTATTCCAACCATAACTTAATCAACTTGTATTGTATATCATGTAATCTTGAGATACCATAGACACGTATACAATGTTTCGACCTATCATGTCGACACATCTATATATATTAAGGAACAACTATAGACACTCTATATGTGAATGTTGGAGTTAGCTATACAGGGTTGAGGTTGATTCCAAAATATATATAGTTTGAGTTGTGATCAATACTGAGATATGTATACACTGGGTCGTGGTTTCATTCAAGATAATATATATCGATTTATTTCTGTACATCTAACTGTGGACAACTAGTTGTAGGTTACTAACGAGGACAGCTGACTTAATAAACTTAAAACATCAAAATGTATTAAAAGTGTTGTAAATATATTTTGAACATACTTTGATATATATGTACATATTTGTTATAGGTTCGTGAATCGACCAGTGGCCAAGTCTTACTTCCCGACGAAGTAAAAAAATCTGTGAAAGTGAGTTATAGTCCCACTTTTAAAATATAATATTTTTGGGATGAGAATACATGCAGGTTTTATAAATGATTTACAAAATAGACACAAGTACGTGAAACTACATTCTATGGTTGAATTATCGAAATCGAATATGCCCATTTTTATTAAGTCTGGTAATCTAAGAATTAGGGAACAGACACCCTAATTGACGTGAATCCTAAAGATAGATCTATTGGGCCTAACAAACCCCATCCAAAGTACCGGATGCTTTAGTACTTCGAAATTTATATCATATCCGAAGGGTGTCCCGGAATGATGGGGATATTCTTAAATATGCATCTTGTTAATGTCGGTTACCAGGTGTTCACCATATGAATGATTTTTATCTCTATGTATGGGATGTGTATTGAAATATGAAATCTTGTGGTCTATTATTATGATTTGATAATATATAGGTTAAACCTATAACTCACCAACATTTTTGTTGACGTTTTAAGCATGTTTATTCTCAGGTGATTAATAAGAGCTTTCGCTGTTGCATATTTAAATAAGGACGAGATTTGGAGTCCATGCTTGTATGATATTGTGTAAAAACTGAATTCAAGAAACTTATTTCGTTGTAACATATTTGTATTGTAAACCATTATGTAATGGTCGCGTGTAAACAGGATATTTTAGATTATCATTATTTGATAATCTACGTAAAGCTTTTTAAACCTTTATTGATGAAATAAAGGTTATGGTTTGTTTTAAAATGAATGCAGTCTTTGAAAAACGTCTCATATAGAGGTCAAAACCTCGCAACGAAATCAATTAATATGGAACGTTTTTAATCAATAAGAACGGGACATTTCAGTTGGTATCCGAGCGTTGGTCTTAGAGAACCAGAATTTTACATTAGTGTGTCTTATCGAGTTTGTTAGGATGCATTAGTGAGTCTGGACTTCAACCGTGTTTACTTGAAAAATGATTGCTTAACAAATTTTGTTGGAAATTATATATTTTTAACATGTGAATATTATGTGATATATTAATCTCTTAACGTGTTTGATATTATGTGATAGATGTCTACCTCTAGAACAAGTCCCATTGACTCACCTAATAATAATGAAGAGTCAAATGTAAATTGGAATAATTCGTGGACTGATTCACAAGTTCCCGAAGAGGAACCGGAAGAAGAGTCGGAACCGGAAGAAGAATCGAAACCGGAAGAAGTATCGGAACCGGAAGAAGAAATAGAACCAGTGGGGGAAATAATAAAACGGTTAAGTTGAAGAAAATCCTCAACCAACCGACCAAAGTTAATTATGGTCAATGGTGTTTCCGCCAAGGAAGCAAAGTATTGGGAGGATTACCAATCCTCCGATGAATCGGATCCCGACAAGGAATCTGATGATGTTATAGAAATTACCCCAACACAATTTCATAAGGCAAAAGAGAACAATAAGGGAAAGGGCATAAAAATAGAGAAATTTGATTCCAAACCCGATGAACTTTATATGTATCGTCAACACCCGTATTTCTTAAGTTGTGACAATAACCCGGGAACCTCTAAACCACCAGGTTTTTCTAAACCAATGTGGAAAACGACGGCTCGTATTAGGGGAACATCATATATCCCTAGAAACTTGTCAAAACGAACCAAAACCGAAGAAGAAGAAACTAGCGAGTCGGAATAAGATAGTTGTATTCGTGTGGTGTAATATATGTAATATAGTGTGCTTATGCTTTATGATATATGTAAAAATTGCTTGTATTAATAAGTATTTTTTTTATGAATCTAACTCTTGTCTATTTTACAGTATAAAAACACAAAATGGATAGACAACCCAATATTTTAAGAGACCTACCCGGAGACATGATTGATGAAATCTTGTCTAGAGTCGGTCAGAATTCCTCGGCACAACTATTTAAGGCGAGATCAGTTTGTAAGACATTCGAAGAATGTTCCAAGAATTCCTTGGTTTATAAAAGGCTTTCGTTCGAAAGATGGGGGATATCACATTGGGAAATCCATAAGTTACGATGTGTTTACTTTGACGCATATATTGCGGGGAACCCAAATGCTATTTTACGCAACGGGTTAAGAAATTATTTTGACTCAATATATCCGAATATAGGACTTCGTGATTTAGAAAAAGCGGCTAACATGCAACATAAAGAAGCATGTTATGCTTATGGCTTAGTAATGTTCCCTTCTCACCAAAGTGAGAACAAGAACATCGGGCTACAACTATTAAACAAAACATTCCCACAAGTGACGGAGTCAGTAATTGGGGTAAGAAATGAGGTTTTTAGATTGTTAAGGGACTGTTGGATATTACGTAACCCTCGTCCCTTTGACAACGTTACAACACGCTGTCTTATCAACGGCCATAACGGTTATGTTCCACAAGACCAAGGATGGGAAGTAGTCCTAGTAAAACCAGAATGCATGACTTGTTTCTGGACGTATGAACTACCTGTCTTTATTGCCTTTGCTGAACGGCTTGTGTACTAGCTAGAATTATCTTCACAACCATCTTGTATCAAATTTATTGTGTGCTATATTTCATGCTATATGTAAAATAAGCGGTATTGTAAGTTTGTAAAATATTGTGTAAAAGTTTGAATGCGAAATATTATTATAATCAGTTTTTCATATAGAATTGTAGTAGTTGAATTGTATATTAGCTACTAAGTATGAACTTAACGGGTAGGTACTACCCGAATTTAAACTTATAAAACGCTAATATGAAGAAAAAGCTTTTATAAATGAGTTCATATTATGCTACGAGATACTATTGACTACTCTTAATATTCTGTATGATTAACTTGTTTCATTTGACTATTTGAAGGAAATGGCACCGACTACTCGACAAACCTTGAATATGAGCGAAGAGGAATTTCGTGCCTTTCTTTCTTCAAACATAACCGCAGTACAGGCTGCGCTACATACCAACAATAACCTTGGATCTAGCAGTACAGGAAATCGTGTAGGATGCACCTACAAAGAATTCACTGCCTGCAAACCTTTGGAATTTGATGGAACCGAAGGACCAATCGGATTGAAACGGTGGACCGAGAAGGTCGAATCGGTGTTTTCCATAAGTAAGTGTACTGAAGAGGACAAAGTGAAGTACACTACGCATACCTTCACAGGTTCTGCGTTAACATGGTGGAATACCTATCTAGAGAAAGTGGGACAAGATGATGCTTACGCACTACCGTGGTCAGCATTCAAACACTTGATGAACGAGAAGTACCGTCCCAGAACCGAGGTCAATAAGCTCAAGATAGAACTTAGAGGGTTACGAACCCAAGGATTTGATATTACCACGTACGAAAGACGATTCACATAATTGTGCCTATTGTGTCCGGGAGCGTTCGAAGATGAGGAAGAGAAGATCGACGCGTTTGTGAAAGGATTACCGGAAAGAATCCAAGAAGATATAAGTTCACACGAGCCCGCCTCCATACAACAGGCATGTAGAAATGGCTCACAAACTAGTGAACCAGATTGAAGAAAGAATTAAAGAACAGACTGCTGAAGAGGTCAATGTGAAGCAAGTCAAAAGAAAGTGGGAGGAAAACGGTGATAAGAATCACCAATACAACAACAACAGCAATTACAACAATAATCGCAACAACTATCCCAACAATCGCAACATCAATCGCAACTACAACAAACGGCCCAACAACAACAACAACAACAACAACAACAACAACAACAACAACAACAACAACAACAACAACAACAACAACAGCAAATACAACAATCATCCCAACAACAATAATAACCGCAACAACAACAACAATCAGAAGCAGCTATGCCAAAGGTGTGAAAAGTATCACTCGGGGTTCTGCTCCAAATTTTGCAACAAGTGTAAAAGAAATGGTCATAGCGCGGTGAAGTGTGAGGTCTACGGACCAGGGGTTAACAGAACGAAAGGAACAAATGGTGTCGGAACGAGTAATGGCGGAGCAAGTAGTGTCGGAGGAAGTTATGCCAATGTAGTTTGTTATAAATGTGGAAAACCGGGCCACATTATTAGAAATTGCCCGAACCAGGAGAACACGAATGGACAAGGCCGTGGAAGAGTTTTCAATATTAATGCGGCAGAGGCACAGGAAGACCCGGAGCTTGTTACGGGTACGTTTCTTATTGACAATAAATCTGCTTACGTTTTATTTGATTTGGGTGCGGATAGAAGCTATATGAGTAGAGATTTTTGTGCTAAATTAAGTTGTCCATTGACGCCTTTGGATAGTAAATTTTTACTCGAATTAGCAAATGGTAAATTAATTTCAGCAGATAATATATGTCGGAATCGAGAAATTAAACTGGTTAGCGAAACATTTAAGATTGACTTGATACCAGTAGAGTTAGGGAGTTTTGATGTGATAATCGGTATGGACTGGTTGAAAGAAGTGAAAGCAGAGATCGTTTGTTACAAAAATGCAATTCGCATTATACGAGAAAAAGGAAAACCCTTAATGGTGTACGGAGAAAAGGGCAACACGAAGCTACATCTTATTAGTAATTTGAAGGCACAAAAACTAATAAGAAAAGGTTGCTATGCTGTTCTAGCACACGTCGAGAAAGTACAAACTGAAGAAAAGAGCATCAATGATGTTCCCGTCGCAAAAGAATTTCCCGATGTATTTCCGAAAGAATTACTGGGATTACCCCCACATCGATCCGTTGAATTTCAAATAGATCTTGTTCCAGGAGCTGCACCAATAGCTCGTGCTCCTTACAGACTCGCACCCAGCGAGATGAAGGAACTGCAAAGCCAATTACAAGAACTTTTAGAGCGTGGTTTCATTCGACCAAGCACATCACCGTGGGGAGCTCCTGTTTTGTTTGTCAAGAAGAAAGATGGTACATTCAGGTTGTGTATCGACTACCAAGAGTTGAACAAACTTACCATCAAGAACCGCTACCCACTACCGAGAATCGACGACTTATTTGATCAACTACAAGGCTTGTCTGTTTATTCAAAGATTGACTTACGTTCTGGGTATCATCAAATGCTGGTGAAAGAAGATGATATTCCAAAGACTGCTTTCAGAACACGTTACGGTCATTACGAGTTTATGGTCATGCCGTTTGGTTTAACTAATACACCAGCTGTGTTCATGGACCTTATGAACCGAGTGTGTGGACCATACCTTGATAAGTTTGTCATTGTTTTCATTGATGACATACTTATTTACTCAAAGAATGACCAAGAACACGGTTAACATTTGAGAAAGGTGTTAGAAGTATTGAGGAAGGAAGAATTGTACGCTAAGTTTTCAAAGTGTGCATTTTGGTTGGAAGAAGTTCAATTCCTCGGTCACATAGTGAACAAAGAAGGAATTAAGGTGGATCCGGCAAAGATAGAAACTGTTGAAAAGTGGGAAACCCTGAAAACTCAGAAACACATACGCCAGTTTTTAGGACTAGCTGGTTACTACAGAAGGTTCATCCAAGACTTTTCTAGAATAGCAAAACCCTTGACTGCATTAACGCATAAAGGGAAGAAATTTGAATGGAAGGATGAACATGAGAAAGCATTCCAGTTATTGAAGAAAAAGCTAACTACGGCACCTATATTGTCATTGCCTGAAGGGAATGATGATTTTGTGATTTATTGTGACGCATCAAAGCAAGGTCTCGGTTGTGTATTAATGCAACGAACGAAGGTGATTGCTTATGCGTCTAGACAATTGAAGATTCACGAACAAAATTATACGACGCATGATTTGGAATTAGGCACGGTTGTTTTTGCATTAAAGACTTGTAGGCACTACTTATATGGGGTCAAAAGTATTATATATACCGACCACAAAAGTCTTCAACACATATTTAATCAGAAACAACTGAATATGAGACAGCGTAGGTGGATTGAATTGTTGAATGATTACGACTTTGAGATTCGTTACCACCCGGGGAAGGCAAATGTGGTAGCCGACGCCTTGAGCAGGAAGGACAGAGAACCCATTCGAGTAAAATCTATGAATATAATGATTCACAATAACCTTATTACTCAAATAAAGGAGGCGCAACAAGGAGTTTTAAAAGAGGGAAATTTAAAGGATGAAATACCCAAAGGATCGGAGAAGCATCTTAATATTCGGGAAGACGGAACTCGGTATAGGGCTGAAAGGATTTAGGTACCAAAATTTGGAGATATGAGAGAAATGGTACTTAGAGAAGCTCATAAAACCAGATACTCAATACATCCTGGAACGGGGAAGATGTACAAGGATCTCAAGAAACATTTTTGGTGGCCGGGTATGAAAGTCGATGTTGGTAAATACGTAGGAGAATGTTTGACGTGTTCTAAGGTTAAAGCTGAACATCAGAAACCATCAGGTCTACTTCAACAACCCAAAATCCCGGAATGGAAATGGGAAAACATTACCATGTATTTCATCACTAAATTGCCAAGGACTGCAAGTGGTTTTGATACTATTTGGGTAATAGTTGATCGTCTCACCAAATCAGCACACTTCCTGCCAATAAGAGAAGATGACAAGATGGAGAAGTTAGCACGACTGTATTTGAAGGAAGTCGTCTCCAGACATGGAATACCAATCTCTATTATCTCTGATAGGGATGGCAGATTTATTTCAAGATTCTGGCAGACATTACACCAAGCATTAGGAACTCGTCTAGACATGAGTACTGCCTATCATCCACAAACTGATGGGCAGAGCGAAAGGACGATACAAACGCTTGAAGACATGCTACGAGCATGTGTTATTGATTTCGGAAACAGTTGGGATCGACATCTATCGTTAGCAGAATTTTCCTACAACAACAGCTATCATTCAAGTTTGGAGATGGCGCCATTTGAAGCACTTTATGGTAGAAAGTGCAGGTCTCCAATTTGTTGGAGTGAAGTGTGGGATAGACAGATTACGGGTCCAGATATAATACAAGAAACTACCGAGAAGATCATCCAAATTCAACAACGGTTGAAAACCGCTCAAAGTCGACAAAAGAGCTACGCTGACATTAAAAGAAAAGATATAGAATTTAAAATTGGAGAGATGGTCATGCTTAAGGTTGCACCTTGGAAAGGCGTTGTTCGATTTGGTAAACGAGGTAAATTAAATCCAAGGTATATTGGACCATTCAAGATTATTGATCGTGTCGGACCAGTAGCTTACCGACTTGAGTTACCTCAACAACTCGCGGCTGTACATAACACTTTCCACGTCTCGAATTTGAAGAAATGTTTTGCTAAAGAAGATCTCACTATTCCGTTAGACGAAATCCAAATCAACGAAAAACTTTAATTCATCGAAGAACCCGTCGAAATAATGGATCGTGAGGTTAAAAGACTTAAACAAAACAAGATACCAATTGTTAAGGTTCGATGGAATGCTCGTAGAGGACCCGAGTTCACCTGGGAACGAGAAGATCAGATGAAGAAGAAGTACCCGCACTTATTTCCAGAAGATGAGTCAACACCTCCAGTCGCTTAAAATTTCGGGACGAAATTTATTTAACGGGTAGGTACTGTAGTGACCCAAACTTTTCCGAACCTTTCTATGATTATATGTTTAATGAAAACTATATTTACATGATTAAATGTTTCCAACATGTTAAGCAATCAAACTTGTTAAGACTTGGTTGATTGAAACGGAAATTTTGTAAACGTCTGATTACCCAGTTTGACCAATGATTCACGAACGCTATAAGTTGTATATGACATGATGATACATAAATGAATAAATATATATGTTTAACATGATATAATGATCATCAAGTATCTCATTAAAAATAGTAACAATAAGTTATATACTTAAAAAGGAGACTATTGACTTATGAAACTCGAAACGATACATATAACGATTATCGTTATAACCACGTCTTACTAAATATATATGAAGCATATTAATACATTGTTATATTATATATAACATGATAATATGATAATTAAACATATCATTAAGTGTATTAACAATGAACTACATAAGTAAAAACAAGCCGACTAACTTAAGGATTTCGAAACGAGACATATATGTAACGATTATCGTTGTAACGACATTTAAATGTATATATCATATTAAGATATATTAATATATCATAATATCATGATAATATAATAATTTAAAATCTCATTTGATATTATAAACTTTGGGCTAACAACATTTCACTAGATCGTTAACCTAAAGGTCTCAAAACAACACTTACATGTAACGACTAACGATGACTTAACGACTCAGTTAAAATGTATATAGATGTAGTGTTTTAATATGTATTCATACACTTTTGAAAGACTTCAAGACACTTATCAAAATACTTCTACTTAACAAAAATGCTTACAATTACATCCTCGTTCAGTTTCATCAATAATTCTACTCGTATGCACCCGTATTCGTACTCGTACAATACACAGCTTTTAGATGTATGTACTATTGGTATATACACTCCAATGATCAGCTCTTAGCAGCCCATGTGAGTCACCTAACACATGTGGGAACCATCATTTGGCAACTAGCATGAAATATCTCATAAAATTACAAAAATATGAGTAGTCATTCATGACTTATTTACATGAAAACAAAATTACATATCCTTTATATCTAATCCATACACCAACGACAAAAAACACCTACAAACACTTTCATTCTTCAATTTTCTTCATCTAATTGATCTCTCTCAAGTTCTAACTTCAAGTTCTAAGTGTTCTTCATAAATTCTACAAGTTCTAGTTACATAAAATCAAGAATACTTTCAAGTTTGCTAGCTCACTTCCAATCTTGTAAGGTGATCATCCAACCTCAAGAAATCTTTATTTTTTACAGTAGGTTATCATTCTAATACAAGGTAATAATCATATTCAAACTTTGGTTCAATTTCTATAACTATAACAATCTTATTTCAAGTGATGATCTTACTTGAACTTGTTTTCGTGTCATGATTCTGCTTCAAGAACTTCGAGCCATCCAAGGATCCGTTGAAGCTAGATCCATTTTTCTCTTTTCCAGTAGGTTTATCCAAGGAACTTAAGGTAGTAATGATGTTCATAACATCATTCGATTCATACATAAAAAGCTATCATATTCGAAGTGGTAAACTAGTAATCACTAGAACATAGTTTAGTTAATTCTAAACTTGTTCGCAAATAAAGTTAATCCTTCTAACTACACTTTTAAAATCAACTATACACATGATCTATATCTATATGATATGCTAACTTAATGATTTAAAACCCGGAAACACGATAAACACCATAAAACCGGATTTACGCCGTCGTAGTTACAACCGGGGGCTGTTTGTTTTGGATAATTAAAAACTATGAAAAACTTTGATTTAAAACTATATTTCTGAGAAAATAATTTTTCTTATGAACATAAAACCATATCCAAAAATCATGGTTAAACTCAAAGTGAAAGTATGTTTTTCAAAACAGTCATCAAGATGTCGTTCTTTCGACGGAAATGACTACCTCTTTCAAAAATGACTTGTAACTTGTATTTCTGACTATAAATCTATACCTTTTCTGTTTAGTTTCATAAAGTCAAGTTCAATACGAAACCGTGGCCGCTTAAATCACTCAAAACGGATTAGAAACGAAGAAATGGCGAGCAAAACAAAATTGGTAAAAACTACTCATTTTAGCTACGTGAAAATTGGTAACAAATCTATTCCAACCATAACTTAATCAACTTGTATTGTATATCATGTAATCTTGAGATACCATAGACACGTACACAATGTTTTGACCTATCATGTCGACACATCTATATATATTAAGGAACAACCATAGACACTCTATATGTGAATGTTGGAGTTAGCTATACAAGGTTGAGGTTGATTCCAAAATATATATAGTTTGAGTTGTGATCAATACTGAGATATGTATACACTGGGTCGTGGATTGATTCAAGATAATATATATCGATTTATTTCTGTACATCTAACTGTGGACAACTAGTTGTAGTTTACTAACGAGGACAGCTGACTTAATAACTTAAAACATCAAAATGTATTAAAAGTGTTGTAAATATATTTTGAACATACTTTGATATATATGTACATATTTGTTATAGGTTCGTGAATCGACCAGTGGCCAAGTCATACTTCCCGACGAAGTAAAAAAAATCTGTGAAAGTGAGTTATAGTCTCACTTTTAAAATCTAATATTTTTGGGATGAGAATACATGCAGGTTTTATAAATGATTTACAAAATAGACACAAGTACGTGAAACTACATTCTATGGTTGAATTATCGAAATCGAATATGCCCCTTTTTATTAAGTCTGGTAATCTAAGAATTAGGGAACAGACACCCTAATTGACGCGAATCCTAAAGATAGATCTATTAGGCCTAACAAACCCCATCCAAAGTACCGGATGCTTTAGTACTTCGAAATTTATATCATATCCGAAGGGTGTCCCGGAATGATGGGGATATTCTTAAATATGCATCTTGTTAATGTCGGTTACCAGGTGTTCACCATATGAATGATTTTTATCTCTATGTATGGGATGTGTATTGAAATATGAAATCTTGTGGTCTATTATTATGATTTGATAATATATAGGTTAAACCTATAACTCACCAACATTTTTGTTGACGTTTTAAGCATGTTTATCCTCAGGTGATTATTAAGAGCTTCCGCTGTTGCATACTTAAATAAGGACGAGATTTTTAGTCCATGCTTGTATGATATTGTGTAAAAACTGCATTCAAGAAACTTATTTCGTTGTAACATATTTGTATTGTAAACCATTATGTAATGGTCGCGTGTAAACAGGATATTTTAGATTATCATTATTTGGTAATCTACGTAAAGCTTTTTAAACCTTTATTGATGAAATAAAGGTTATGGTTTGTTTTAAAATGAATGCAGTCTTTGAAAAACGTCTCATATAGAGGTCAAAACCTCGCAACGAAATCAATTAATATGGAACATTTTTAATCAATAAGAACGGGACATTTCAACGATCACAAAAGTAAACCTTAGAAGCTCCCACTTGCGTCAAGATCTCATGATGACCAAGTGTCCTCCTTCACCGCATCTCTCTCAGCTTTTGTCCATTGACTTTACTGCAAGTGTGTCTTGATGGCCAATTTCTGTTCACTTCAAGTCTTTAATCCCATCATGGAGGTTACATTTATTATAAAATAAAATACAACTAATCTAGAATTGTAAATTACATAATTGGTTCAAAATGGCCTCCAAAAATAAAAGATTAAATTACATCCATAAATGGCCACAAAACAATGGCATCCAAACAACCATAAACATTCAAGATCACAACACATACACACGGTCTAGGTTTTCATCGGCTATGCACAATTAAATTATCATAATAATAACATGATCATGACAATAATTATGGCTTGCTCCATGGCACAAGATACATGTCTTGGCCATGGATAAAAAACATACAAATATATACACAAGCCATTTAATCAATAAAAACCACACATATATATACAGACCGTATAAAAACATAAGAGGCTCTGATACCACTGTAGGTGATTTAGGGTTTTAAGAAAACTATTTTCTAATTAATTATTATCATGTTCATACATATAATAATAACAATAATATTAAGCGGAAGCGTATTAATTTTATTAATACTAAATCACCTAATTGGATCCATATGATTCATACGGTTAAATAAATAAATAACAAGAGAATGGTCGAAGTTTATACCTTCCTTGAAGTACTGGATTGACAGAAGAGAAACTAACAATCAAAAGTATGATTGTCGTTAGGGTAGTCCACACTTCACTTCGAACAATGTCAAACGGATGTGCTAGTCCCGTCAAGTAATAATAAATAATCACAATGATTATTTATTTAGTTCGTATAACCCAAAAATATAAATACTTCTTTTCTGTTCGTCAGACTCGAAAATAAAAAGGTGGATGGTTTTTATTCTTCTGTCTAAATAAAACGTATAGATTTGTAGGGTTTTTTTTATTTTATTTTTTTTGGTCGCATTAAAAAACAAAGGAAAACTTTGATGATAAATTTCTTATATGTTCATCCAAAACCCGAGAACCCCTATGGCTATTTATATTAATTTGTATGTCAGTTTATCAATTCTTCCTACAGTCCAATACGTATTCCATATTACTTGGAGGATAAGGTAATTAACTCCATGAAATATTAATTATGATCCAAACCTTGTTTCCTAAATGTATAGGAATTGCTAAGTTATACAAAATCTTATATTCATTAATTAATTAACTAATTAATTACTTTTATTTAATTAATTAAATAATATATATTATATTATATACCATATATATTATTAATTGACGTCTAGGTGTATATGTGTGTGACCCCGAAGGCTCAAATGAATTTAGCCATATAGTTATGTTTTGTACCCTGCGCATAAATCCTATAGACTCCCACTTGTACATGGCACAACACCAAGTAACTATACAAACAATGGTTAGTGTCTAGCAACACGTCATTGTCTCCAAATTCACGTGAGGGTAGTTTCTCAGAACTGCTCATAGTAAGTGTTAATGTCATTTATCCCTTTGTTTCAGATATTTTAGTTAAACTTGAGACATAGATCATCAGTCATTCTCATTTGCTTAACAATTTTGTTTCTCAATTCTCAGAAGTGAATTAGAACACCAAACTAATTAAGTATCATCTCAATTACATTTGGGTGCGGCCACACAAATATCTTATTCATTCATCGAGGAGCTCAAAAATATCTAACTCCAAACGGGTTGGAGGAACAAATCCTATCTTGCCTACACGTGTCTGTCATGAGCTTCACATTACACCCAATAATGGCTTTGCCTTATTCAGGACAGCATTTAACCATATCAAAGTATAATGCTCCACACATTGAAACCGGCGTGCATCTCAAGTTGAAAGACTTATGACATAACCTTGCGAGTTTCACTATTGACGCCTATCCATGCAGTGAAAACTCGAAGGTTGGGTCATTCCAATATTCATCCTATGAATACATGTGAGTTTGATAGTAATACATTACACCATATCAAACACTCACATTTGTCTTGGTTTGATGTTACTCCTGTATCATCAATCAACAATGGAAAATTTAGAATAAGTCATTATTCACGAATTTAAACATGCAAATATAGAACACAGTAATTATGAATAAAAATGATCATAACACAATATATCAATTCATTACAAATAAAAACTGCTTTCTTGTTCCAATTATCCAAATACTAAAATTACATAAAACTATTAGCTGGTTTAAGCCCAATGTTCCTAGAATGCTCGGCATGCTTGGTACAAGACATTGGCTTTGTGAATGAGTCAGTTAGATTGTCTTCTGTTGGAACCTTTTGAATACGTACGTCACCTCTCTCTATAACTTCACGTATGTAGTGAAATTTTCGAAGGATGTGTTTGGCACCACGTAGAACTCCTGGTTCATTTGCTATTACTATAGCACCAGTATTGTCACAATACATGTCCATGGGATTTTTAATGCTGGGAACAACGCCAAGCCCATATATGAATTTTCTGATCCAAACAGCTTCCTGAGCAGCTTTAGATGCAGTAATGTATTCTGATTCTATTGTAGACATCGCTGTAGTGCTCTGCTTCGATCTTCTCCAGTCGACTGCGCCTCTATTCATAACGAAAACGTAGCCAGATTGTGATCGACTATCATCTCGATCTGTTTCGAAACTAGCATCAGTGTAACACTTTATGCTTAGTTCATCGAAACCTCCGTAAAATAAGAACATATCTTTAGTATTTCCCAAATACTTCAATATATTCTTTACAATAGTACAGTGACAATCACCTGAATTCTGTTGGTATCGACTCGTCATATTGAGAGCGAAAGAAACATCCGGTCTAGTGCACCTCATAGCATACATGATGGATCCAATAGCTAAAGCATATGGGACTCCAGTCATTCGCTTTACCTCTTCGGGTGTAGATGGGGCTTGGGTCTTACTCAACACCACATTTGATTGCATCGGAAGACTACCTCGCTTGGAAGCTTCCATCTTAAATCACTTTAAGATTTTATCAACATATGCACTTTGACTTAGACCTATTAATCGCTTAGATCTGTCTCTATAGATCTTGATTCCTAGGATATATGCTGCATCTCCCAGATCTTCCATAGAGAAACATTTTCCAAGCCAGGACTTAACGTCTTATAGCGTTGGAATATGATTTTGATGGAATTCAACATAACAACATGTTTATAATGTCAACATAATCACAAATCCATTTTATGATAGTAAAGCAAGCGGAAGCATGATGATTAATAAAACAAGTTTGTATGTTAAACCATTTTAGATGAATTCCATATAGTTATCAAGTTATGAAATAATGCTTACATATAACAACAAAGGAAGTAAGATTAATACCTCCTCAAGTGAGTTTGAGGGCTATTTTCAAAGTGGTAAGATGATGAACAAGATGATGAAAAAAGCCTCTAACTTGAAGCCTCAAGTGTGTAATACCCACAAGCCTTTTGTGCACCAACACCACCTATAATTTGGTTAGGATTTTAGACACTTATCAGTTCAATTAACAAGCAAAATCTCCCTCTTTTCCCTTTGAAAAACTCGGCCAGTAGCAGCTCCAAACAAGAGAGAATAAGTTTAACTTGATGTGTGTGAAAAGAGTGAGTTAAAAGCTTTGTTTTAGATGATGGCATGCACTTGAGAAGTGTGACATTAAAAGTAACCAAAAGACTAGCATGGGGTGTCTCCTTGGAGACCCCAAAAAAACGTCCCCCATGTTTTTCATATATCAAGATTCATTTTTTTTATAAAACTTGTTATATGGTGTCTTGTAAATACATAAAACTTGTATTTATTTTTTGTTACTTTCACATTTTATAAACCTTTTATAAAATATAACATAATATAATCATTTAAAGTTATAAACAATTATATATAAATTATCCAAATAATTTATCTCAAGTGATAATATTTTAGAAAACAAATTTTCTAAAATCCAAGTGTAGCGTATTTACTTAATGATTTAATCGTTAAGCTTAAATACGTTTAAGGTGTCGGTAAGCTTGTTATTGGGTATGACCCGACTTGGATCATAACATATTAGCCACATTAATTAAATATGTCTCTCGGGCATACGAAAAACCTTCAATCTCCCACTTGCACGAGAAACATAAGAAATTAATGCAAGTGACGGATACCACCTAACGACCGTCCATCACCCCCAATATGTTATGACTATGTGCCATTCAATAACATCATCCCTTTCGAGTCCCATCTCAAATATGAATAGGTGAATCTTTCATTAATCCTTTCATCCTAGATGTCATGTTAAATCCAAGAGACACAGAGTGATCACTCTCTTCTAGATTTAACTTTATCAGGCCTTAGACATCTGACTCTCAACGAATAAGAGGGATAAATTCCATCTTGACTACATACGTCCTAGATATATACCTTGCATTATACCTGAGATCTTCCTTATGAGCTACCATATTTCAGAATAGTGAAGGAAAGAATCAAGGCATAATACCTAGTGAATATCCGAGCCCAATATGTATCTCAGGTCAGAGGATACAATGATATTTGCCTTTACTCAAGATTACATGTGATCAACCACAAAGGCTCCATTTAGTAAATCTTGAGGGCGGGTCTTCCAATATTTGTATCCCACAAATATCTATGAACCTTGGCTGCAACCTTGCCCCATATTCAATCCGTGAATGTATACCAATCCAAGTTCATAATAGTCTAAACCTCACACTTGTTCCCACAAATGTGATCGACTACGAAATTTAGAATAATTTCTTATTCATGGATAAAATATGCAAAATAAGAACTTGACTCAAAATAAATTAATACCATAATTATATTAATGAGTTTGAACAATTTCGTTCCGTTACAATACTTAAAACGGATCATGACCAATCACTAGAATGTCGAAGCCCTAATGCACAAACATGTCCTGCATGTTTTGCTCCATGTAAGAGCTTCGTGAGAGGATCCGCTATATTAAGATCTGTATGAACTTTGCGAATACATATCTTTCCCTTTTCAACTTCATCCCTTATGTAGTTGAATCTCCGCTCAATGTGACGGGTCTTTTGGTGAGCACGAGGTTCCTTGATTTGAGCAATCGTACCCTCGTTGTCACAAAAGATCTCAAGAGGGTCCTGAATGGAAGGGACTACTCCTAAGTCGTCGATGAATTTCTTCATCCATGCAGCTTCCTGAGCTACCAATGAGGCGGCAATGTACTCTGACTCTGTAGTGGATAATGCAACATCATCCTGTTTTGAACTCTTCCAAGAGACCGCACCTCCATTTACTGTGAAGACATAACCGGATTGTGATCGAAAATCATCTCGATCAGTTTGGAAACTCGCGTCCACGTAACCTTTTACAGCGAGTTCCTCCTCACCAGACCCATATATTAGAAACATATCCTTAGTCCTCCTAAGGTATTTCAATATACTTTTGACAGCAATCCAATGACTGTTTCATGGGTTATTCTGGTATCTACTTGTCAAGCTAAGCGTGCATGACACATCCGGTCTAGTACATATCATTGCATACATGATTGACCCAATAGCAGATGCGTATGGGACTTTCTGTGAAGACCCGTCCTAATCCATCCGGACGAAGTCCATATCGATTATAAACGATTCACAACAGTTGATTACATCGCGAGATACTTGACCTCTATATGATACATTTTACAAACATTGCATTCGTTTTTGAAAAGACAAACTTTCATTACATCGAAAGTTGACAGGCATGCATACCATTTCATAATATATCCAACTATAATTGACTTGATAATAATCTTGATGAACTCGACGACTCGAATGCAACGTCTTTTGAAATATGCCATGAATGACTCAAAGTAATATCTATAAAATGAGCAAATACACAGCGGAAGATTTCTTTCGTACCTGAGAATAAACATGCTTTAAAGTGTCAACCAAAAGGTTGGTGAGTTCATTAGTTTAACTTAAACAATCATTTCCATCATTTTAATAGACCACAAGATTTCAGATTTCCATTTCTCATAAACATACGTCCCATGCATAGAGACAAAAATATCATTCATATGGATTGAACACCTGGTAACCGACATTAACAATATGCATATATAAGAATATCCCCATCATTCCGGGATCCTCCTTCGGACATGATATAAATTTCGAAGTACTAAAACATCCGGTACTTTGGATGGGGCTTGTTGGGCCCGATAGATCTATCTTTAGGATTCGCGTCAATTAGGGTGTCTGTTCCCTAATTCTTAGATTACCAGACTTAATAAAAAGGGGCATATTCGACTTCGATAATCCAACCATAGAATGTAGTTTCACGTACTTGTGTCAATTTCGTAAAACAGTTATAAAAGTTGCGCATGTATTCTCAGCCCAAAAATATAAAGGGTAAAAAGGCAAATGAAACTCACGATACTGTATTTTGTAGTAAAAATACATATGACGTCATTGAACAATGCAGGGTTGGCCTCGGATTCACGAACCTATATCAATTGTGTATATATTAATACGTATAATGTAAGTTACAAAATTTCATTTATTAATATGTATTATTTATATATTATAGTTTTGTAGAATTTATTCTAACCTTTATTTTAAAACGTATACTTATATTATATTTTAAGTTATATTTTATATATATATATCGATTTTATGTATATATATCTATAATGATTTACGTTTATATAAATAGTGACATTAATATATTTATATACATATATTTGTGGTTAGTATTGTATTTATGAAATTTTATTAGTTTGTTATGTGAATTATTAATACAATCCTAGTATATACCATAAGTATATATATAGTGTACAAAAGATTTATTTGTTAAAATAATAATTTAGATAATAATGATTTACTAATAATAATAATAATTTTATTAATAATGATAATACTAATAGCAAAAAAAATGAAAATGATAACTGTTAATGATACTAATAATAATAACTCTAAAATAATATTAATACTAATACCATACTTATGTTAATAATAAGGGTTCTAATATTTATAAAATGATAAATGATAATCATAATAATACTAGTAAATATTAATGATGATACTGATAAATATGATATTATTAATTGTAAATGTACTGATGATACTATTATTTATAAACCGGTACAAATTCTAATATTGATGATAATAATATATTTTTATTTCCTTCATAATAATAATAATGATAATCATAATCCTAATGATGATAAAATACTAAAATGATAAGTTTATTACTAATAATAATATTATTAATACCTATCATAATAATAATAGTAATGTCTATAATACTTTCAAATATGATAACAAGTATGATACTAATAATAACAATAACAATAACAATCAAAACAATCACAATAATAATAATAATACTAATAATAATTAATATATAATAACAATAATAAAATTAGAAAAGAAAACTACCTCACATGAAAAGAGTTTCAAAAAAAAAAAGAAACTACCGTCCTCTGGACTCGATCTCGTGACCACATGCTCACACGCAAACACTCTCGACCATCCCACCAATTCTGATTCTCTGTACTAATATCGAATTTAAATTTTATATATAAACTGTTTTTCTTCTATTCCTCTTCTTCTCCACAAGTCTCATGGATTCAACAAAACATCAATAACCAAAAAAAAAAAAAAAAAAAATCAGGGTTCCTTTTAAAGCTTCAAAACATTACAGAAAAAAAAATAATTTGGGTTCTAAAATAAATAAAAAAAACACTAAAGGCCTACTGCAGCGTCGGTTCTTGGAACAAAACAAAAAAAATTGATTTCGTAATAGATAACATTATAGATAATGTTTATAACACGAAATAGTTTTCTAAACATGTATAAAAACTACTGGAATCGTCAATTTGATCAGAAACATATACACGAACGCGAATTTGTCTCAAGAACAATTGTTGACTTTTTTTAAACTAAACTTTGACTTCAAAATTCAAGATCGATATAAAGATTTGAGAGTTGAGATTTTGCAGATAGATTCAAAGAAAGATTTCTAACCTTTCTGCATTTTTAGATTTTGAAACTTTATTCGAAATTGAATTAAGAGAAAAAAAAATTGGAGCGTGCAGAGAAGAAGAAAAAAAAATATCGTTGTGCTCTTTAATCCCATTGGATTTCCTTTTTATTTGATTTGCAATTATACATAATCATTTTGTAATAATAGAGATCGGTTGATAAAAAATGGAGAAAATGTCAACACAGGTTCACGAGTTTGGAGCAGGAAAGAAACAAAAAAAATAATAATAATAGAGATAAAGGATACAGAGGTCAAGCGTATAATATAGATCCCTACTGTTTTTTTTAATTAATAATAATAATATATAATAACAATACTATTAATATCTAATAATATTAATAAAATTAATAATAATGATAAATATAATATTAATGATAATAATAATTGTAAAAATGATAATAATAATAATAATAATAATAATAATAATAATAATAATAATAATAATAATACCATACTAATTATGATAATATTAATATTTTATCGATAATAATAATATTAGTAATAATAATCTAATTTATACATCCAATTTCATCTTTATATGATATAAAGTGATATTATGAATACAAATATTGATATTTGACGATACAAATAACATTACTACAACAACTATATTTGTATTTAAATTTAATTTATTAATATCATCTATTATTATGTAATATTTAATAATTATGTAATATGTATTGTAACATATACTGAATATTATATATTTATGCATTTTAATATAAATATATTATAATATTTATTTACATACTAATTATATTATACTTATGTATGTAATTATGAAAAATATAAATGTTTTATATATGTAAGTATTATATATATTTATTAAAATAGTACATTATTTCATCATAGATATATTATAAATTTCTACATATACATAATATAATAATTATGTATAAAATCATATATATATAGTTATATTTATGTATATATGTATACTACCATATATATAAAATCATGTTTTAAATGTTGAGTAGATGATTAATTATGTATATTAAACAATTAACTACAAAGTATAACATTGTACATTTAATATTTTGATAACGTTGGTAAAATATGTTTGAATCATTTATATACAATATACTATATATATTCAAAATGAAAATCTTTAGTTATTAAATGTTATCTTTTATAATAACAAAATTACTTAATAGTTCATTAATACTAATATAATTAGTTTTATATATAATTATTTATATTTACATTCTTAGTTACAATTAAAGGTTCGTGAATCGTCGGAAATAGTTAAAGGTCAAATGTTATCATGAAATAGTTCAAACATAATGAGACTCGGTTTAATAGACTTTGCTTATCGAGTCAAATCATATAAGATTATGTTTAAATTTGGTCGGAAATTCCCGGGTCATCACAGTACCTACCCGTTAAAGAAATTTCGTCCCGAAATTTGAGTGAGGTCGTCATAGCTAACAATAAATATGTTTTCCTGACGAATATGAGTTGATAACTTGAGTTTTATCATCATTGAGTAATATGGATAAAAATAATTCAATTATTCGAAGAGTGCGAATGAAGCTATTCACAAAAGGATGAAATGAGAAACAAAGATTTGTTTTTAACTTTTGACGTAGTCAGGTTTGAATTTAGAAAATAAGGCGCGTCTTAACTTTTGACATTGCCTTGGTTGAATTCCGGAATTTAAGGGATTTAAAGAAAATCTTGAAGATCTATAAAATCTGATTCTTCGGGATTTATGGAAATTAAGATCTCTTTAATTAAATACGGTGATCTGCCCCGATTACTACGTCTGATATTTCCAGTATAAATTAAGCTCTTCCTTTCCATTATTCTCACCATTCTTATACTTTCTTTCTTAGTTCATACATCCAAAAGATTCTGAAAATGATTAATCCAGTTCTGATCCTTGTCCTCATCCTTACTATCGCAACAATCATTCTCCTTTTCCAACTTCCACCAGAGGAATCTGCTTTCTTCTACTTCGCCCTCGGGATTATAATGTTTTTAATTCTCCCGTGTCTTTATGTTGCGATAAACATTGATATACACGGTTTGTAATTTATGTGTTGTTATCGGACTTTATATTCTCCCTTATATTTCAAAGCTCTATGCTTTTGTTTTCTCTTCCCGACTTCAAGTCAAGCGAATAATGGTCCAGAATTTATAGATATAGAGTTTCGAATGATTATAATGTTCTAAGCATGAAGGAACGTGATAGCACGATTTGATTTTCAAATTTATCAACATCACGGAAGATAGAACCATCAAGAATACATTTTCTTGATTTGTTACGGAGTTAAGTAGGATGAAAGAGTTATGTAACATGGCACATGATGACGTTATGATCTGTGAATCATCACGTTTCATTTAGAAACTCAGCATGACTTACTGTAATATAATCACGTTGATCAAGTGTCATTATATTATACTAACTCATGCATCAGTTCCCATCATTACTACAATAACATTCATATTTTAAGCTTGAAAATTTACAGAATATAGAAACTAACAGTTTCTATATGATGTAATACTGATAGCACGAAAAGATTAATGATTTCAGATAAGAATAGTTATAAAAATATCTCCAGAAATATGGAGGATATTTATAATGAAAGGTACGATAATATCTCAGAATATCTAAGATCAGAGGATGATAGAAACTATTGTCTGCAAGGGTTTAGAGTAAGGAGCAAGTTATTCACTATAGACTTTAGCAGACATTGAATTATTTGGATTCTTTGAAGTCAAACTTATTCTTTGTGATTTATCCACGGCTTTCTTCATAGTTTCGCATAATCTGCTTTTCGGTACTATATTTTCTATTGAATGTTTCCAATATATTGATACACAGGAAGCACGAAGAGGTATATAATTTCGGACGAGAATATTTATGAAAATATCCTCAGAAATATCAAAGATATTGATGATGATATTTTGGAATTTCTAAGTTCGACGGTTGATGGAGAAAGATTTTCCGCAAGATTTTAACATGACTTCGGAGCAAGATATTCTCTAAAGATTTCAACGGATCCAGAATTACCTGAATCCTTTGAATATAGGATTTGGTCCTTGTATTTGTCCTTGGTCTCCTTCATGGGTAACTCAATCTGTTTTTCAATACCCAATTTTCTATCGAGCGTTCCTAACACTCCTTTCTTTATCATCAAACTTTTGTCCGTTTAGACCATCTACCATTTTTCTGTTTCCTCTGCATTTAATGCTATGATATCTGAATCATCGGTTATTAATCCGAGGTGGTTTCAGGAGAATTGTGTTTTTAGATGATTAAACGCTGATGGTAATATGATGGAATATGAAAGGTTACCTGGTAACAATAAAAGAGCACGCGTATATATAAACGTTATAATAAGGTTGTTTCGTACGAAAAGTCGAAGTTGACTTGTTGGAGTTGTGACAAAATTGGCTAATTTTGAAAAGGGATCGCAAAGTTGTTTTTGTTAATAAATGCCAAAGGATCTGACGCGGCTATGTGTTGAACTTTTACTCAATTGCCGAGAGTTTCTCAGGTGCATAACTATATGCATAAATCTTTCCTTCCGTAGATGAAGTGCGGTTGATTCATCCTATCGATTGAGGTGTTTTCAAGAATCATGAAAGGTTTGAACGCAGAATGTAATCGTGAAGATACAAATGAGGTTTAAGACGAAATCAAGTGGCAAACTTGAAGAATTGTTTAGTTTCATATGTTATATTCAATATTTTAATTCATTTTAATTGTCCAATGTTATTAGTCCACAGTCGATAGTCCACAGTTGACAGTGCAATCATTCATATATAGTTTAATATATAATATTTGAATTAATTAATACGTATCGTGACCCGTGTACATGTCTCAGACTCGATCACAACTCAAAGTATATATATTATTATAGAATCAACCTCAACCCTGTATAGAGAACTCGATCATTACTGCATATAGAGTGTCTATGGTGATTCCAAATAATATATATAGATGTGTCGATATGATATGTCAAAACCTTGTATATGTGTCCCGATATTTAAAGTGCGTAAAATAAATAACAGAAATTAAATGACGATAAATAAAGTGCGTAAAGTAAATAACAGAAATTAAATGACAATAAATAAAATTGCGAGAATATAAATTGCGATAAAATAAATTGCGATAAATAAATTGCGATAAATAAAATGTAATACGGAATTAACAGTTAGCTAGGAACAGTTAGCTAGGATTTTGTTAGCGTGGTTTCTTAATAAAATTTAATATTGTTAATTAGTCTGTTTCTAATCAATTTTTATTGTGTCCATTATTTCTTCATTATGCCACTTGTTGGATTCTGATAGGTCAAAATTCAAATATGAAATTGAATTTGAATGAAAATAGTTATTCTTTGGTGAACGGATAAGTATCCCGGTGGTTTTAAATAGGATAGTGAATAACTGTTGAATCAGATTCGAAGAATATACAGTGTAACTTATTAATGTGAAATTTAAATATTCCTCGGGTATTACCTACCCGTTAAAATATTTTTATTATTAACAGTTTGTACAAAATAATTTTTAATTACAATCTTTATGAAAACATATATACATATATATTTTCTTCAGATGTAATCATGAATTTAATGAGTTAACATGATATTAAACTCATTTAGTTTTCAGTTGGAACTAGAATAAATAATCTCTAAAACATTAGAGATTACATAATCACCATGTCGAACGAAGATAACTGATGTAGAATGTCATGTAGAATGATGATTATACTCGAGGTATAGATTGAGATGTTGAGGCATGTGATATTGAAATTTGGGTTGTTGGTGGTACCGTTGGTGCCGGTGATTTGGATGAAGCTGGTACGTTTTGCACCATATTTTCCAAGACTACAACTTATGCGCGAAGTTCGTTAACTTCTTCTATTACACCGGGATGATTGTCGGTTCGGACGAGCGGATGAATGAGGTTTAGAATCTGAGATAGTATATGATCGTGATGAGATACTTTGGAAATGAGAGAGAAAATGGTGTCTCGAACAGGTTCGCCGGTAAACGTTTTAGGTCCATTGTCAAGAGGTGAATTTGGTTAGTGGAAATGATCGCCTTCTTCGCGTTTCCATTGATTAAGTCGACTACGAACCCATCTCCAATTCATTCAGAATAGATGATGGCTAATTGATCGATTCATTCCGGTTACTCTGCTTTCGGAGCTCGAGTGGAAATCCATATCGAAATAGCTGTCGGAATAACTATCGAAATAGCTATCGAAATCAGATGGACTCGAACTGGTTGAGGGATTCATCTCGTACGATCAGATGAAGGATTTTCGATAAGAAATAGATTATAGGATGTAGATTAGTACCCTGCAATACATAATTTACATATGCATATATAATACTAAAATCCCATAAGCTACGGAGGAATCTACGGAAGCTGTCAGGCAAAGGTAACAATAACAGATACGCTAAGATATGAATTTAACTATACACTGTCTATGCAATAAAGGCAGTAAGACGTGTCTTAGACTTTAAGGATGATAAGCAAATAATTTTTCGACACTAAATGATAAGCAAAACTTTTGACATGCAAACACGGTCGAAGTCCAGACTCATTAATGCATTCTAACGACTATCAGTTAGACTCACTAATGCAAGACCTGGTTCGCTAAGACCACCGCTCTGATACCAACTGTGAAGACCCGTCCTAATCCATCCGGACGAAGTCCATATCGATTATAAACGATTCACAACAGTTGATTACATCGCGAGATACTTGACCTCTATATGATACATTTTACAAACATTGCATTCGTTTTTGAAAAGACAAACTTTCATTACATCGAAAGTTGACAGGCATGCATACCATTTCATAATATATCCAACTATAATTGACTTGATAATAATCTTGATGAACTCGACGACTCGAATGCAACGTCTTTTGAAATATGCCATGAATGACTCAAAGTAATATCTATAAAATGAGCAAATACACAGCGGAAGATTTCTTTCGTACCTGAGAATAAACATGCTTTAAAGTGTCAACCAAAAGGTTGGTGAGTTCATTAGTTTAACTTAAACAATCGTTTCCATCATTTTAATAGACCACAAGATTTCAGATTTCCATTTCTCATAAACATACGTCCCATGCATAGAGACAAAAATATCATTCATATGGATTGAACACCTGGTAACCGACATTAACAATATGCATATATAAGAATATCCCCATCATTCCGGGATCCTCCTTCGGACATGATATAAATTTCGAAGTACTAAAACATCCGGTACTTTGGATGGGGCTTGTTGGGCCCGATAGATCTATCTTTAGGATTCGCGTCAATTAGGGTGTCTGTTCCCTAATTCTTAGATTACCAGACTTAATAAAAAGGGGCATATTCGACTTCGATAATCCAACCATAGAATGTAGTTTCACGTACTTGTGTCAATTTCGTAAAACAGTTATAAAAGTTGCGCATGTATTCTCAGCCCAAAAATATAAAGGGTAAAAAGGCAAATGAAACTCACGATACTGTATTTTGTAGTAAAAATACATATGACGTCATTGAACAATGCAGGGTTGGCCTCGGATTCACGAACCTATATCAATTGTGTATATATTAATACGTATAATGTAAGTTACAAAATTTCATTTATTAATATGTATTATTTATATATTATAGTTTTGTAGAATTTATTCTAACCTTTATTTTAAAACGTATACTTATATTATATTTTAAGTTATATTTTATATATATATATCGATTTTATGTATATATATCTATAATGATTTACGTTTATATAAATAGTGACATTAATATATTTATATACATATATTTGTGGTTAGTATTGTATTTATGAAATTTTATTAGTTTGTTATGTGAATTATTAATACAATCCTAGTATATACCATAAGTATATATATAGTGTACAAAAGATTTATTTGTTAAAATAATAATTTAGATAATAATGATTTACTAATAATAATAATAATTTTATTAATAATGATAATACTAATAGCAAAAAAAATGAAAATGATAACTGTTAATGATACTAATAATAATAACTCTAAAATAATATTAATACTAATACCATACTTATGTTAATAATAAGGGTTCTAATATTTATAAAATGATAAATGATAATCATAATAATACTAGTAAATATTAATGATGATACTGATAAATATGATATTATTAATTGTAAATGTACTGATGATACTATTATTTATAAACCGGTACAAATTCTAATATTGATGATAATAATATATTTTTATTTCCTTCATAATAATAATAATGATAATCATAATCCTAATGATGATAAAATACTAAAATGATAAGTTTATTACTAATAATAATATTATTAATACCTATCATAATAATAATAGTAATGTCTATAATACTTTCAAATATGATAACAAGTATGATACTAATAATAACAATAACAATAACAATCAAAACAATCACAATAATAATAATAATACTAATAATAATTAATATATAATAACAATAATAAAATTAGAAAAGAAAACTACCTCACATGAAAAGAGTTTCAAAAAAAAAAAGAAACTACCGTCCTCTGGACTCGATCTCGTGACCACATGCTCACACGCAAACACTCTCGACCATCCCACCAATTCTGATTCTCTGTACTAATATCGAATTTAAATTTTATATATAAATTGTTTTTCTTCTATTCCTCTTCTTCTCCACAAGTCTCATGGATTCAACAAAACATCAATAACCAAAAAAAAAAAAAAAAAAATCAGGGTTCCTTTTAAAGCTTCAAAACATTACAGAAAAAAAAATAATTTGGGTTCTAAAATAAATAAAAAAAACACTAAAGGCCTACTGCAGCGTCGGTTCTTGGAACAAAACAAAAAAAATTGATTTCGTAATAGATAACATTATAGATAATGTTTATAACACGAAATAGTTTTCTAAACATGTATAAAAACTACTGGAATCGTCAATTTGATCAGAAACATATACACGAACGCGAATTTGTCTCAAGAACAATTGTTGACTTTTTTTAAACTAAACTTTGACTTCAAAATTCAAGATCGATATAAAGATTTGAGAGTTGAGATTTTGCAGATAGATTCAAAGAAAGATTTCTAACCTTTCTGCATTTTTAGATTTTGAAACTTTATTCGAAATTGAATTAAGAGAAAAAAAAATTGGAGCGTGCAGAGAAGAAGAAAAAAAAAATATCGTTGTGCTCTTTAATCCCATTGGATTTCCTTTTTATTTGATTTGCAATTATACATAATCATTTTGTAATAATAGAGATCGGTTGATAAAAAATGGAGAAAATGTCAACACAGGTTCACGAGTTTGGAGCAGGAAAGAAACAAAAAAAATAATAATAATAGAGATAAAGGATACAGAGGTCAAGCGTATAATATAGATCCCTACTGTTTTTTTTAATTAATAATAATAATATATAATAACAATACTATTAATATCTAATAATATTAATAAAATTAATAATAATGATAAATATAATATTAATGATAATAATAATTGTAAAAATGATAATAATAATAATAATAATAATAATAATAATAATAATAATAATAATAATAATACCATACTAATTATGATAATATTAATATTTTATCGATAATAATAATATTAGTAATAATAATCTAATTTATACATCCAATTTCATCTTTATATGATATAAAGTGATATTATGAATACAAATATTGATATTTGACGATACAAATAACATTACTACAACAACTATATTTGTATTTAAATTTAATTTATTAATATCATCTATTATTATGTAATATTTAATAATTATGTAATATGTATTGTAACATATACTGAATATTATATATTTATGCATTTTAATATAAATATATTATAATATTTATTTACATACTAATTATATTATACTTATGTATGTAATTATGAAAAATATAAATGTTTTATATATGTAAGTATTATATATATTTATTAAAATAGTACATTATTTCATCATAGATATATTATAAATTTCTACATATACATAATATAATAATTATGTATAAAATCATATATATATAGTTATATTTATGTATATATGTATACTACCATATATATAAAATCATGTTTTAAATGTTGAGTAGATGATTAATTATGTATATTAAACAATTAACTACAAAGTATAACATTGTACATTTAATATTTTGATAACGTTGGTAAAATATGTTTGAATCATTTATATACAATATACTATATATATTCAAAATGAAAATCTTTAGTTATTAAATGTTATCTTTTATAATAACAAAATTACTTAATAGTTCATTAATACTAATATAATTAGTTTTATATATAATTATTTATATTTACATTCTTAGTTACAATTAAAGGTTCGTGAATCGTCGGAAATAGTTAAAGGTCAAATGTTATCATGAAATAGTTCAAACATAATGAGACTCGGTTTAATAGACTTTGCTTATCGAGTCAAATCATATAAGATTATGTTTAAATTTGGTCGGAAATTCCCGGGTCATCACACTTTCTTCATTCTCTCTTGTTCATATTTCTTGGTAGGGTACTGAGATGAACTGAGAATCGTTTATCTTTGATTAGGTACCAAACCTTTCTTAGAGTTCTCCATCTTCAACCTTTTCAAGATCTTTTCAATGTATGCACTTTGATTCAAACCTATCAGTTTCTTGGATCTATCCCTGTAGATCCCAATCCCCAAAATGTATTGTGCTTCTCCAAGATCCTTAATGGAGAAGCATTTACTTAACCAAGTTTTAACACCTTGCATTGCCGAAATATCGTTCCCAAATAGTAATATATCATCCACATATAATACAAGGAACATGATAGTGCTCCCACTAGCTTTCTTGTATACACATGCTTCATCACCATTTTTAATGAAGCCAAATTTCTTGGCCTCCTCATTAAAATGATGATTCCACATTCTAGATGCTTGTTTCAATTCGTAGATTGACTTCTTTAACTTGCATACCTTTTTAGGACACTTCAGATCAACAAAACCTTCAGGCTGAACCATATAGACATCTTCCTCAAGATGTCCATTTAGGAAAGCGGTCTTGATATCCATTTGCCATATTTCATAATCATAATGAGCAGCAATGGCAAGTAATATCCTAATAGACTTTAGCATTGCCACAGGCGAAAAAGTTTCATCATAGTCAACTCCTTGAGTTTGAGTGAAACCTTTGGCTACAAGTCTAGCTTTATATGTATCCAAGTTTCCATGTATGTCGGTTTTCATTTTGAAAAGACATTTACAATCAACTAGCCTTGAGCCAGTAGGTTGTTCAACAAGTTCCCAAACTTGGTTGTCATACATGGATTGCATCTCAGCGTTCATGGCTTCCTGCCATTTATCCTTATCAATCCTTGATAAAGCATCTTGGTAGTTTGTTGGTTCATCCAAATCAACCACATAGCAACCATCCATGAGAAACCCATATCTCTCAGGAGGATTACTAATCCTACCAGATCTGTGAACGTCTTGTGTATTTTGATCATCCATTTGATCACTCTCAACATTTTCATGTTGAGTGCTAGTGTTAACCAATTGTGTATCATCTACTTGATCTTGAACCTCTTCAAGATCTATCTTCCTTTCACTATTTCCTTCTAATAGGAATTTAGTTTCATGGAATTCGGCCTTTCGAGCAACAAATACATTTTGCTCGGTTGGATCATAGAAATAGTATCCCATATCATCCTTGGGATATCCTATGAAGATACACTTCGTGGATCGAGCATTCAACTTATTAGGGACGTAACGCTTAGGATAAGTTTCACATCCCCATACCTTTAAGTATGATAGAGATGGAGGTTTTCCAAACCACATCTCATGAGGAGTTCGTTCCACTTTCTTGGTTGGGGCCATATTTAGAATACTTAGGATCGAGCATTCAACTTATTAGGGACGTAATGCTTAGGATAAGCTTCATAATGGTGTATCCTATCGTATACACGCATAAAAGGCATAACGGTTGCATAAAAGTAGCATCAGGAAGGCTAGAAACAATAGTTTTGTGGAGATTGTCCGTCCAGCGTTCTCCGCTGTACAGGCTGCTCCGTCATACGTAAGCCCTGAAGGCCGCCTAGCGCATAAGCCCTGGCCGGAGAGCACCACGTTTAGCATAAATTTCGGAGCACATGTAGTAGAACGTATCATCATTTGACACGTGTCCCCAAACAAATCTGGTAGATCTGACACTATAAATAGACCCCTTGAGTCGTCATTTTACACAAGTTCAGATATTCTGACAAATTGGAGAGCTGAGACTTCACTTCTCTTTCTCTCTCTACCTTCTCTCATTAGAAGTCATCCGGCTAGCACTCTTACGCTCTACGGACGACAGATTGATTAAGCCACCCCACAAGTTTCTACACTTGTGAACCGGGTCTGCAGGGATTATTTCCCGAGGGTAAAAATCAATCGGCAACACTCCGCCCTCCTAAAAGCTAGATCACTTCTAGTCTCTTGTTGACATACTAAGCCTTACCTCATAACGAAATAAGTGTTAACAATGGCGCCATCCACTAATGCAAAGAACACACGAAATGGAAAAGGAACGAAAGCAGCTGAAGTTCCATTTGTACTTGAAGCAGTCAATCATCCATCAACTGATGACATGGTCACTGTTGAAGATGTACCTATTTCACCACTAGATGGTACGATTGAAAAAACAGTTGCTGAAACTAAAGAGAGGCTTAAACATTTGGCAACTAATTCGGAGAAAAGGCCTGTAATCGAAGAAGTGACAGCTAAAAGTGCAGAAAGACTTCCAAATTTTGTTACTAATCCAGAGCGACGACCATTGATGAAACCACGGCGATGTCCGTCATTTATACCTTTTCGGCGGATGGCGGATGGCAAGGACAAGCAGATAATGAAAAGGCAATCTATATCAAAGTACAAGTTATCCAGGCTACTTGACAAGCTGGGCAGTCTTATTGATGATAGTGGGGATGATAATGACCTGAGTTGTGATAATAATGACTCTGATGATGAAATTGACAAAGATGAGTTCATGTCAGAAAAGCAGGCAGTGTTGATTTTAAATGACATTCTTAAGCAGACAGCTCCAGCAAAATACAAGCAACGCTTAGCGCAGCCCGACGTCCGTGCTGTGGTTGTGGACAACTTTTTTGCCCTCATTACTGGAGAACAAGCCACCAAGCCACCAAGCCACCAGCGATGGCAGAATCAACGCAGTGTTTCATTGATCGAATTGCTAATTATCCATTGCCCAGAAATCTTGCTATACCAGCAATTGGAGTTTATGATGGCACAACGGATCCGGAAGATTTTCTGACTATCTTTGAAGGTGTTATGAGGTTGCAGCATTGGGAGGATGAAACTGCGTGCCATATGTTTCCTATGGTATTGCAGAAAATGGCACGCGAATGGTTTGCTAGTTTGCCGCCAAGGAGTATTACCAGGAAATTTGCGTGGCAAAGGAATGATGGTAGCAAAGGACGCCGTGGAGAGAACAGAAGAGAGCAGCATGGCGGAAGAGATAATCGGAACCAACCGCAGTACGGAGAACGGATAACAGAGCGTGAGACAACTCCAGAAGTTGTAATCAGGATGGTTTGGATTAACGATGGTCATTATGAAGAAAGTGAATCATCAAACAGCAATTTGGACAGCTGGAGATATGCCCCAATTATCTTTCAGCCAATTCAGAATTGGGTGTTGTCCGTCCAACCAGTGATCATTTCAGCAGAGATAGCAAATAAGTTTGTCAATTGTATCTACACAGATACAGGAAGTGAAGCTGACATCATCTATTGGCATTGTTTGAGAACTTTTCCAAGGCATGTGCAGAGCAAAGCTAGGCAAACGAGGTTGAAAGTTTCTGGACTAACAGGAGCACCGATAAATACCATGGGGTAGATTTGTTTGGAAGTTGTTATGGGCACATTCCCATAGTTGAGAACGGAAACAATTGATTTCACAATCATAGACGGCAATTCTCGTTTTAATGTCCGTTTTGGAAGAACAGCTTTGGCTAAGTTTGGGGCAATAACATCGACGGCCCATGCAGAGGTCAGATTCCCCACTCCAAATGGAGTCGCAGCCATACATTCACAGTATGTACAGCCAACAAGGGAAAGATCAACGTTTGCAAATGGGCCAGAAGGCAGAATGAATCAGAGAAGGCGTGATAGGTTATTCAGTGAGGAAGAAGTTCAGGAGTTTTTCATTCCGTAAGCAAGTGTGAAGGCCTGACAGCGCTGGGCGCTCAGCATATGAAGAAGCAATTTGTCAACAAGTTATCAAGAACAGTGTTTATCTTTTCAATAAAGAGCAGTTTCATTTAGCATTTCAATAAAAGCAGTCTTTTACAATCGTTGTACTCATGTCTGTTTGGCATTTGAAGAATACATTTCGAATAATAAGATGAAGCAGCGTTTATCAAACTTACTGTGAACCATTGTGGTTATTTTGCAGTGCATACATTAGCAATTGCATACATTAAACATTCATGACGTACTAATTAGACTTGATCCACCTAAAAGTCGTCATTAATCGTTTATGTACTGCACAGTACTGAGCAATAATTTTATATTTTTCTTAAACAAAGTGCTGCCCGTGACAAATGTAAAACATTACATTTATAACCTGCCCACAGAAGGATCGTATTTTTAAATACCTCCGATGGCGGAAGCTTTTGTGCCGGCCAGTAAAGGCACAAGGGATCAGCTAGAAAACGTTTAAGTTTTACTAGAACGCTCCGAGGCATGATACAAAACTCAGATACTTGTCATGACAAACATTATAAAAAATTACTTCACAGAACGAAGTTATATATTTTATGTATAAAGGCAAAATAATTAGCAATTCTTCCTCATATACTTTATGACGGAAGGCGTAAGACGGAGAGTTTATTGATTTATAGTCATTCTTCTAAAACACTTCATAATTCTTCCTCATTAATTTTATGATGGAAGGCGTAATCAGACATCGTATTCTTGATACTGCAAGGCATTTACATATGAGTTACCTTATGCACTTTTCAAAATGATTTGCTCAAATTATACACTGTACAATTGTGTATAGAAATTTTATGCTTAGGTGCATAATTGATTGGTTTTAAAGCGTTAAGCATAAAAATATTTGCAACAAGCATATAAGCACACATAGTCATCACAATAAAGTCAGTATATATATATATATATATATATATATATATATATATATATATATATATATATATATATATATATATATATATATATATATATATATAATCTTAAAGTCAGTAAGAAGTTTATTACAAAACATTGTTTGAAATTTTTACAAAGATCAATTAAACTGCACGCCAAGTACATCTTGAGCAGAAGAGTCTTCTTTGCTGCATACTTCATCATAAACATTTATCTTCAGATTTATCAATTTGTTCTTGGCCTCATCAACTTTTTCTTGAGTACCAGGAGGCATAAGTTTGGCAATGGCAGCAGAAGGCGTTTGGTTGGGAGCAAGGCGTTTGAACAGCTTGCCGGTCACATCAGCAATAGCATGGGCACAGGCAGCATCAACATAATCATTGTAGGGATTCCTACAAGACTGGATCCAAGCACCTTAGCTATCAGACCTGGCACACCTTTCTTAAGCTCAGCAAAATTGCCCTCGCCTTTCTCCGCCCTTCGGAGTAGCTCAGCAGACTTCTCTCTCTCTTCACTCATCTGTTTCTCCAGCTCACCCACTTTCACCTGCTCAGCATCCTTTTCCCCTTGCAGAACAGCAGCAACATCTTGAGCACTTTTTAACTCAACTTCTTTAGCCTTTATTATTTTCTGCGCATCATTTAAGGCACGCTCAGCATCAGCAGCTCTTTTACGAGCATTTGCACTTTCAGCTATGTCTTTACGAGCAAAGGAAAGAATAGACTCTTGATGCTCCTGCAGTTGCAGCACAGAGTCCAGGTGGTTGGTTAGCAGTACATGAGCTGCCATAGTTGATTCCCTGAGTTGCTCAGAACGGAGAGCAGTGAATTGGGGTTTCAGCTCGGGGATAACACAACCCTGTACAAAACAAAATTTTATGAGTAAATTCAGGCAACTCACATCAATAACTTACAAGCATATACATGTAGATGGTCTTATCATTCATACCTGAAGAAGAGTTGCAAATTCTTTATCCTTAGTGGCGGGGTTTGCAATAATGGCCTGCAAAGCCCTCACATGAGTAGGAAGAGCTGGCTCTTGAACATTGGAGGAGGTGACAGCAGGGTTAGTGATATTAGGAAGAGGAGAATCATAAGCAGAGTTGCCTTCCGACCTATATTCATGAAATTCAGATTCATCGAAGGGAGCAAAGTTTGGGTCAGGCATTTTCAGGCCCTTCTCTCCTTCACTTTCAAGATTCCTCTCCGGCCTCCGGTCACCGCCCTCCGTAGCCTTCCCATGGCTATCATCCGACTCTGCTAAAATTACTAACAAAAAAAAATTAGTATTATGAACAAACATAACAGTTATAAGCAAAAACATGTGCATTTTCAAAAGAGAGCAGAATGGACATGCTTCTCCTACGTTTTTGCTTTTTGCCCTCCTCAGTACTCTTCACCCTTTTAGAGCCTATGCTCTTCTTTCTTGTCTTTTGGGTTGGAGGAGGAGTAGGGTTGGTTTCACCCGTGATGTCAATTGATGCCGATGTTTGCTGATCGACGGTGGTGGTGTCATCCGTTGTCCGCTCAGTGTCTGTATGCTCAGACCCGGATTCGCTGTCTGAGCTGCTCACAGCAATTTCTTTCCCCTTTTCAGCATCAGCAGCAGCTTTAGCTTCAGCTGCAACTATCTCCGCCTCAAGCTCTTCAACAGTTTTGTCACGAGCAGTGACCTCCACATCATCATCAAGATCAGGGGATAAAAGAGCAGAGCGGACCTGCATCACGGAGTTGCCTGCAAAGATTACACATTAATAGCAATATAAGTACACATGACAAACAGTGGACAAAAATCTATATATATAATAGGATGATCATATCACATCCTACCCTGTTTTTTCTCACAAAGTACTGCCACAGAATTGCTTGGCCATTCTTGGCTCACTTTGCACAGCACAAGGATTCCCTCATACCTTTCGTATGATCTGGGTGGAATACGGAGTCCTTTCAAGTATTTACTATCCGCTATTCTGCGGGAGAAATTTTAACACCCTTTCCTATGCCAGCATCAATAGCACCCCACTCCCGGACAACGGAGTATTCTTCCGGAATAACAGTTTCATCAACAAAGAAAAATGGACTTTTCCAGTCCTTCAAGTTTGAAACTCTATTTAGACCAACAAAATGATTATTTTTCTTACTATCAATAGTAAGCCAGCAATCGCTAATCGTGCGAATTCTAAACAAAGAGATAAAAACATTAATGCAAGGCTTTATATTAATAGCATTGCAGTACATTTCAAAAAGGATGATTTTTTGAAGACCATGGGGATGTATCTGACTAAGACAGGCCCCGTAATATCTAAGAAGGTGAAGAAGAAAGTTAGTAAGGGGAACACGGAGGTAGCCGTGGGTAATTTGTAAAGCGTATAAAGTAATTTTTCCCTCAGGAGGATTGTCAGCAGTTTGTCCGATAGTGGGAAGAACAGGGTTGTATTGATTGAGATGGCGAAAGGCAATCTTTAATTCATCTAAGTATTCACTAGTCAATGATGAAGCCATCTTACTAACTTCTAGAATATTAGCAGTATTTGATGAAGAAGGCTTGGCGTGTTCTTGGCCAGTACTCCGTGAAGAAGCCATGATAATATAGTAACAGATATCAACAAGAAGAAAATAGCAGTAAGATGAAGTGTACTGACCTTGGAAGACGGTAAACCTTAAAAAGTTGAAGATTGAAGAAGGCGATGAAGATTTGGGAGAAATATGCTTTTTGGATCTTGGAAAAGGTAAAAAAGTGATGGTAACAGGGTTATGACGGTTTTTATAAGGGTTCATCGGTGCAATTTTTATGGTCATGATTGAGACACGTGTATGGGCGAGTTTAAACGAAGGGTATGAAATAATACTTTTTACAACTGGAGGCGCGTGGATGATCTCAGTCGTAAGAAGACAATCATAACAGTGTCAGTAAAATTCATCTGCATTTAATGCCTAAAATGTTTTCCCCGATGCAAGTGGGCAATGAACAGGCTGGTTTGGCATGCGTTATCAAAAGTTTAACAACTTAATCATTTTTCAAATGCTTAAGTCCTTAAACTGGGGGGACTTAATGGTGTATCCTATCGTATACACGCATAAAAGGCATAATGGTTGCATAAAAGTAGCATCAGGAAGGCTGGAAACAACAGTTTTGTGGAGATTGTCCGTCCAGCGTTCTCCGCTATACAGGCTGCTCCGTCATGCGTAAGCCCTGAAGGCCGCCTAGCGCATAAGCCCTGGCCGGAGAGCGCCACATTTAGCATAAATTTCGTAGCACATGTAGCAGAACGTATCATCATTTGACACGTGTCCCCAAACAAATCTGGTAGATCTGACACTATAAATAGACCCCTTGGGTCGTCATTTTACACAAGTTCAGATATTCTGACAACTTGGAGAGCTGAGACTTCACTTCTCTTTCTCTCTCTACCTTCTCTCACTAGAAGTTATCCGGCTAGCACTCTTACGCTCTATGGACGACTGATTGATTAAGCCACCCCACAAGTTTCTACACTTGTGAACCGAGTCTGCAGTGATTATTTCCCGAGGGTAAAAATCAATCGGCAACACTCCGCCCTCCTAAAAGCTAGATCACTTCTAGTCTCTTGTTGACATACTAAGCCTTACCTCATAAGGAAATAGGTGTTAACACTTCACATCCCATACCTTTAAGTATGATAGAGATGGAGGTTTTCCAAACCACATCTCATGAGGAGTTCGTTCCACTTTCTTGGTTGGGACCATATTTAGAATACGAGCCGCGGAGCATAGACAATAACCCCAAAATGATAGAGGTAACGAGCTTCTAGCCATCATAGATCGAACCATATCCATTAGGGTTCGTTCCTCCTTTCGGAAACTCCATTAAGTTAGGGCGTTCCAGGAGGAGTGAGTTGCGAGATAATCCCACAACTTTTAAGATGATCTTGGAAAGCATCGCTTAGGTATTCACCTCCTCTATCGGTACGAAGTACCTTGATTGTCTTATTGAGTTGATTTTGTACTTCGTTTTGATATTCCTTGAACGCTTCAAAAGTTTCGTCCTTATGTCTTAACAAGTAAACATATCCGGAACAACTAAAGTCATCAATGAAAGTGACGAAGTATCTTTCACCCTTCCTAGTCATGGGTTTAAAGGGTCCACATACATCCAAATGTATTAATCCCAATAAGTCTTTAGCCCTTTCATAGGTCCCTTTGAAAGGTGCCTTAGTCATTTTGCCTTGTAAACAAGATTCACATACATCAAACGAGTCTAGTTCATTTGATTTCAAAAGTCCATTCTTTTGAAGTGTATGCATTCGATTCTTGTTTATGTGACCAAGGTGACAATGCCATAAGTAGGAATCACTCAAATCCCTTTTGAGTTTTTTTGTGTTTGCATGGTATATTGAGCTATTGTATGATGTGTCATCATGAACCAATTCATAAATACCATTCACAGGCGAAGCCTTGTAGTAGGACACATTATCTAAAGAAACGTGGATATCATCATTAATGAAATTAAGATTAAAACCACATTGTTTCAAACGGGATACAGAAATAATGTTTCGAGATAAATCGGATGCATACAAAACATTTTTCAAAATAAGCTCCAAACCACTTGGTAGCTTCAAAACAAAGTCTCCTTGAGCTTTCACTTGCACCCTTGCTCCATTTCCCATGAAGAGACTTGTTGTTCCCGCATCTTGATCACTTCTTTTGAACCCCTGCAAAGAATTGCAAATATGAGTTCCACATCCTGTGTCTAATACCCATGTATTAGAAGAAGTAATACTAAGCTCAATGTATACCATATATACATTACCCGAGGTTTGCCCTGCATCCCTCTTTTCTTTCAACTCCTTCAGGTAGACCGGGCAGTTGCGTTTCCAGTGACCCATTTCACCGCAACCGAAGCACAGATCTTCCTTGGGGTTAGCTTTACCGGCAACCTTTTGCTTCTTGTTGTTGTTGGTTGGGGTAACCATCTTCCCCTTTCCCTTGCCCTTGCCTTGGTAGGCGGGTGAAGCGACCCGTCCTAATCCATCCAGACAAAGTCCATATTGATTATAAACATTTCACCACAATTGATTACATCGCGAGGTACTTGACCTCTATATGATACATTTTACAAACATTGCATTCGTTTTTGAAAAGACAATCTTTCATTACATCGAAAGTTGACGGCAGACATACCATTTCATAATATATCTAACTATAATTGACTTAATAATAATCCTGATGAACGCAACGACTCGAATGCAACGTCTTTTGAAATATGTCATGAATGACTCCAAGTAATATCTTTAAAATGAGCAATTGCACAACGGAAGACTTCTTTCATACTTGAGAATAAACATGCTTTCAAGTGTCAACCAAAAGGTTGGTGAGTTCATTAGTTTATCATAAATAATCATATCATAATTTTAATAGACCACAAGATTTCATATTTCTATTTCTCATAAACATACGTCCCATGCATAGAGACAAAAATCATTCATATGGATTGAACACCTGGTAATCAACATTCACAAGATGCATATAAGAATATCCCCTATCATTCCGGGAAATCCTTCGGACATGATAAAAACGAATTTGAAGTACTAAAGCATCCGGTACTTTGGATGGGGTTCGTTAGGCCCAATAGATCTATCTTTAGGATTCGCGTCAATTAGTAGATCGGTTTACTAATTCTTAGGCTACCAAGCAAAAGGGGCATATTCAGCTTCGATCATTCACCCATATAATGTAGTTTCATTTACTTGTGTCTATTTCGTAAAACATTTATAAAACTGCATGTATTCTCATCCCAAAATATTAGATTTTAAAAGTGGGACTATAACTCACCATACTGTATTTTGTTGTAAAAATACATAAGACAACATCTAACAATGCAAGGTTGGACTCGGATTCACGAACCTATAACATTCATATATATATATTAAAACATATAATCGTAATTGAGTAATTATATATATATATTTTGATATTAATAATATACTTGTTATACTATATGTTATTTAGATAATTTAATATTTTTAGTTTATATGTTTTATGTAACTATTTCTTATCATTAATAATAAAAATTGTATATTAAGGTTTAGTATATATATTTGGGTAATAATTGATATAGTATTAACTAATATCTTTTTAATAATAAAAGTATAGCATAATGTATTTTTATATAAAAGTATCCATTTATGATAATATTAATTGTTTGGGTGATAACAAAATATTAATTTTTAGTAAGAATGATAATAATAATAATAATAATAATAATAAGTTTAATAATAATAATACTAATGATTATATTAATAATAATAATGATAATATTCATAATAATACTTATGTTACTGATAATAATAATAATAGTACTAAAAGTGATACTAATACTAATATTAATCATAGTATTTATGTTCTCATGATAATACATATATTAGTCGTTAAAACAAATATAATAATAACAGTGATAAAAATAACAATATTCTTATTTATAGCTACAATAATAATAATGATAACTAATACTTGAATTATAACATTTATAAAAATAAGTACATTAATAATGTTAATAATAATGATAATGGTTTTTACTACTTACAACTATGTTAATAATAATAATAATATGTGTTCGATTAGTAATAATATAATAATCATAGTATTAACAATAATAGTAAAACTGATAATAATAATAATAATATCAATAATGATAGTAATAATAGGTTTTTAATTGATATTACTTATAATAACAATGATAATAACACTCATAATGTTAATATTAGTGATAACAATAATTAACATAACAATAATAACATAAATAATAATAATAATAATAATAATAGTAATAGTAATAATAATAATAATAATAATAATAATAATAATAATAATAATAATAATAATAATAATAATAATAATAATAATAATAATAATAATAATAATAATAATAATAATAATAATAATAATAATAATAATAATAAGAACTACCTCATATGAGTAGGTAAAAAAAATAACAAGATGTCTTGAACCGGAATTGAACCTCCAACCTCTCACTACTCCGACACCCTCTCAAACCATCCAGCTATCCTTATTTTTCTAATTTATTCTACCCTCTTAGTTATATAACCCGTATAATGTATTTGTCCTTCATCTTCTTCTTCATACCAATCGACGATGAGCAATTCAATACAACATTTTGTAATTTAGATTAGATCGAGGATTTTGAAACAGAGTAAACGAATTTGTGAGTTTGAATTAACAAGCACGGGAAAGAAAGAAAAAAAATAAAAAATAAAAAAACATTATGCTGTCGCTGCTTGAAGAAAAAAAAATGTATTCAATCTAGAACGCGTTTTAGACAAAAGTTATAACACGAATTGTGTTTCAATTTACTCCTAGAAACCCTATCAAACATCAATTTAATATGAATTATCATGACAAGCTCGAATTCGATCATGAAGACAGGGTTGACTTTTGAGTTTCAAAACTTTGACCTCCAAATTCGAACACGATACGAAAAATTAGCTTTTAAAACTTTACAGGAAGTTTAAACGAATGATTCCTAACAATTTTGCATTAATAGATTTTAAGATTTGATTCAAAATCTGATTTTGGCGAAAAAGCTAAGAAACAGAAAAATAACAGGTTCAGTTATTCGATTTCTGTTTCATCTCCCATTTCTTTTATTTTGTTTGCAGTGAATTATATGGCATCACATACAGTCAGTAATTGAATATATAAAATAGTAGCATAATTTTAATTTAGTTAAAAAGCTCGACAAAGAATCGTGTATAGAAAGAAAAAAATGAAAACTTGATACAAATGTGTAACTAATCTTGTTTTACTCATTTGTTTTTGTTTTTATAAATATAATAATTACTAATAGTTAGTAAATTATAATAAAAATACTGTAAATTTTATTAATAACAAAAGTACTAATAATAATATTAATTGTATTAATAAAATACATACTAATATTAATAATAATAATTAATGATAATTATACTATTAATTATGATACTAATATTATTATTTATAATAATATTAGAAATTATTAATGATAATTGTAATATTAATAAATATTAATACTAATATTAATCTGAATAACTAAAATTATAATTTTGACCATTAGTTATAAAAATAATGATATTAACAAAGATATCAATAATATAACAAATTAATTTAAATTTCATATTATTATTATTAGTAACATTAATAATACTCTTATTAATATTAATAATAATATTATCACAATTATAAATAAACTTGTAATTTCATTTAATATATTAATATTACAATTATATAATATTATATTATATGATAACATTTTTTTTTAATATACAAATATATTACATATAATTATTAATATAAATCATATATATATATTTATATATATTCCTTTTAATAGTAACTTAATTATTCTAATAATTAATTTACATTTTAATTCCAATTGATTAAGTGTATTTATTTAATTTAAATTGTTATCTGTACACTTATATTTATATTTATTTATATATTTATTTACACACAAACGTTCGTGAATCGTCGGGAGTAGTCAAAGGGTAATTAATCATATGTAAACAGTTCAAAACTTTCTGAGACTCAATAGTACAGACTTTGCTTATCGTGCCAAAATTTTATAAAGATCAAGTTTAAATTTGGTCGGAAATTCCCGGGTCATCACAGTACCTACCCGTTAAAGAAATTTCGTCCCGAAATTTGAGTTAGGTGGTCATGGCTAACAATAAAAATGTTTTCATGACGAATATGAGTTGATAAATTGAGTTTTATCATCATTGAGTAATATGGATAAAAATAATTCAATTTTTCGAAGAGTACGAATGAAGCTATCACCAAAGAGTGAAATAGGAAAGTAAAGATTCATCTTAACTTTTGACAGAGTCAGGGTTGAATTCCGAAATTCAAGGGATTAAAGAAAATCTTCGAAATCTATAAGATTTGATTCTTCGGTGAATAAGGAAATTAAGATCTCTATAATTAATACGATGATCTGCCTTGATTACTCTGTCTGATATTTCTATTATAAGTTAAGCTCTTCTGTTCCATTATTTTCACCATTCCTATACTTTCTTTCTTAGTTCATACATCCAAAAGATTGTGGAAATGCTTAATCCGGTTCTAATCCTTGATATTTTCCTAATTATCATTTCTGTCATCCTTCTTTTCAAACTTCCACCAGAAGAATCTATTTACTTCTACTATTACCTTAGGGTTATAGTGCTTTTAATTCTCCCGTGTCTTTATGTTGCGATAAACATTGATATTCACGGTTTGTAATTTATGCATTTTTATCGGGATTTATATTTTCTCTTATATTTTGAAGTTCCTATTTCTGTTTCCTATAATCATTGTCGTCCATAGTTAATACTCTCCCATATTTGCTGCGATTTATACTCCAATTTCTGTTTCGGAGCTTTGTCCCTTCGTTTCTTCTTCTTGCGATTGGGCATCTCTTGTAATGGTCCAGAATTTGTAGATATAAGTTTCAAAATGAACATTGTTAATGTTCTATGAAAGAAACGGTAATAGCACAATTTGACTGGTCAAATTACCAGAATTCAAGGAAAAAGATGGGACTATCAAGAATATGTTTTCTTGATATGTTCGGAAGTTAATCAGAATGAAAGAGTTATGTAACATGACACATGTTGATGTTATAATTTGTGAATCATCATGTCCCATTTAGAAACTCAGCATGACTTACTGTAATATAATCACGTTGATCAAGTATCATTATATTATACTAACTCATGCATCAGTTCCCAACATTACTTCAATAACATTCATATTTTAATCTCGAAAGTTTACAGAATATAGAAACTAACAGTTTCTATATGATGTAACACTGATAGCACGAAGAGATTAATGATTTCAGATAAGAATAGTTATAAAAATATCTTCAGAAATATGGTGGATATTTATAATGAAAGATACGATAATATCTTTGAATATCTAAGATCAGAGGATGATGGAGACTATTGTCCGCAAGGGTTTAGGGTGAGGAGCAAGATATTCGCTAAAGACTTCAGCAGGCAATGAATTATTTAGATTATTTGAAGTCAAACTTATTCTTTGTGATTTGTCCACGGCTTCCTTCATAGTTTCGCATAATCTGTTTTTCGGTACTAAATTTTCTATTGGGTTTTTCCAATACTCCATTCTTTATAATCAAATTTTCGACGGTTATGGTCGTGTACAGTTTTTGCTGCTGTATTCAGCTTTTTAAAAAAAATTCAGAGTATTAATTTCGCAGACTGGGTGCTTTTCAGAATTTCAGAATGGAAGATCATAGTTCTAAGAGATAAATATTATATGGATACATATAACTGTTGATGTGGAATCGTTGCGAGACTCAAAATACAGATTTGCTGATTCTCGGTAATTGGTATGGCAATTCTTGTTACAAGATGTGGATGTGTACATGATGAGTCTTCAATAGATAAATATAGTGATTTGACGGAGGGATTTAAACCAAGGAGCAACGAGGTTGCTGGTACTTTTGCTGGTAATATGGTGAAATATAAATAATTCTCTGGTATCAAAAGGGTAATCGTATATATCAGGATTACAGTAAGGCTACTTTAAATGAAAAGTCAAAGTTGACTTGCTGGAGCTGTGACAAAATTGGCTACTTTGAAAAGTGATTGCAAGGTTATTTTGCTAATAAATGCCAAAGGATCTGACGCGGCTACGTGTTAAACTTTTACTCAGTTGCCGAGAGTTTCTCAGGTGCATAACTATATGCATAAATCTTTCCTTCCTTAGATGAAGTGCGGTTGGTTCATCCTCTCGAGTGAGGTGTTTTCAAGAATCATGAATGGTTTGAACGCAGTTTATAATCGTCAAGATACAAATGAGGTTTAAGATGAAATCAAGTGGCAAACTTGAAGAATTGTTTAGTTTCATATGTTATAATCAATATTTTAATTCATTTTAATTATCCAGTGTTATTAGTCCACAGTCGATAGTCCACAGTTGACAGTCCAATAATTCATATATAATTTAATATATAATATTTGAATTAATTAATACGTATCTTGACCCATGTACATGTCTCAGACTCGATCACTACTCAAACTATATATATTATTGTAGAATCAACCTCAACCCTGTATAGAGAACTCGATCATTACTGCATATAGAGTGTCTATGGTGATTCCAAATAATATATATAGATGCGTCGATATGATATGTCAAAACCTTGTATTCGTGTCCCGATATTTAAAGTGCGTAAAATAAATACAGAAATTAAATGACGATAAATAAAATGCGTAAAGTAAATAACAAAAATTAAATGACGATAAATAAAATTGCGAGAATTAAAATTGCGATAAATAAAATGCGATAAATAAAATGTAATACAAAATTAACAGTTAGCTAGGAACAGTTAGCTAGGATTTTTGTTAGCGTGGATTCTTAACAAAAAATTTCATAGTTAATTTGTTTGTTTCTATCAAATTTTTATTTCGTCAAATGTGTTCTTCATTATGCCACTTGTTGGATTTTGATAAATCAAAATCCAAATATGAAATTGAATGAAAATGGTTATTCTGTGGTGAACGGATTCGTATATCGGTAGATGTAAGTAGGATAGTAAATGACTGTTGAATCAGATTCGAAAAATGTACAGTGTAACTTATTAATGTGAAATCTAATTATTCCTCGGGTATTACCTACCCGTTAAAATGTTTTCACATTAACAGTTTGTACAAAAGAATTTTTAATTACAATCTTTATGAAAATATATATACATATATATTTTCTTCAGATGTAATCATGGATTTAATGAGTCAATAAAATATTAAACTCATTTGATTTACGGTTAGAATTAGAGCACATAATCTCTAAAACATTAGAGATTACATAATCATCATGTCGAACGAAGATGTAGAATGTCATGTAGATCGATGATTATACTCGAGGTACAGAATGAGATGTTGAGGCATGGATTGTTGATGGTACTGATGCTATTATTGATAGTACTGATGCTGTTATTGATGGTATTACTGGTGCCGGTGATGTTGCTGAAGCTGGTACGTTTTGCACCATATTTTCCAAGGCTACAACTCGGGGTCGAAGCTCGTTGACTTATTACTCCAGAATGATTGTCGGTAGGAACGAGCGAATGAATAAAGTTTTAGAATTTTTGATATCATAATATCATTACGTGGTATCCTGGAAATGAGTGTGAAAATGGTGTTTCGGACAGGTTCGCCGGTAAGTGCTTCAGGTTCTTCACCAAGAGGTGAATTTGGTTGATGGAAAGGATCGCCTTCTTCGTGTCTCCATGGATTAAGTCGACTATGAACCCATCAGATGAATTGACGATGGCTGATTGGTTGATTCATTCTGGTTATACTGCTTTCAGAGTTCGAGTGGAAATCCATATCGGAATATCTGTTGGAATAACTATCGGAATAGCTATCGGAATCTGAGGGACTCGAACTGGTTGAGAGATTTATCTCGTACTATCAGCTGAAGGATTTTCGATAAGAAACAGATTATAGGATGTAGATTAGTGCTCTGTAATACATAAGTTACATATGCATATATAATACTAAAATCCCATAAGTTACGGAGGAATATACGGAGTATGTCAGGCAGAGTTTACAGTAATAGATATGCTAAAATATGAATTAGCAGATACGCTAAGATATGAGTTTTGTCTATACACTATTTATGCAATCATTGCAATAAGATGTGTCTAAACTAAGAATGATAAGCAGGTAATTTTCTAAGGAGGATAAGCAAATGATTTCCGACTAGAAATGATAAGAAAAACTTTTGACATGCAGACACGGTCGAAGTCCAGACTCACTAATGCATCCTAACGACTATCAGTTAGACTCACTAGTGCAAGACCTGGTTCGCTAAGACCTCCGCTCTGATACCAACTGAAGCGACCCATCCTAATCCATCCAGACGAAGTCCATATTGATTATAAATGTTTCACCACAATTGATTACATCGCGAGGTACTTGACCTCTATATGATACATTTTACAAACATTGCATTCATTTTTGAAAAGACAATCTTTCATTACATCGAAAGTTGACGGCAGACATACCATTTCATAATATATCTAACTATAATTGACTTAATAATAATCCTGATGAACGCAACGACTCGAATGCAACGTCTTTTGAAATATGTCATGAATGACTCCAAGTAATATCTTTAAAATGAGCAATTGCACAACGGAAGACTTCTTTCATACCTGAGAATAAACATGCTTTCAAGTGTCAACCAAAAGGTTGGTGAGTTCATTAGTTTATCATAAATAATCATTTCATAATTTTAATAGACCACAAGATTTCATATTTCTATTTCTCATAAACATACGTCCCATGCATAGAGACAAAAATCATTCATATGGATTGAACACCTGGTAACCGACATTCACAAGATGCATATAAGAATATCCCCTATCATTCTGGGAAATCCTTCGGACATGATAAAAACGAATTCGAAGTACTAAAGCATCCGGTACTTTGGATAGGGTTCGTTAGGCCCAATAGATCTATCTTTAGTATTCGCGTCAATTAGTAGATCGGTACTATTTCTTAGGCTACCAAGCAAAAGGGGCATATTCGGCTTCGATCATTCACCCATATAATGTAGTTTCATTTACTTGTGTCTATTTCGTAAAACATTTATAAAACTGCATGTATTCTCATCCCAAAATATTAGATTTTAAAAGTGGGACTATAACTCACCATACTGTATTTTGTAGTAAAAATACATAAGACAACATCTAACAATGCAAGGTTGGACTCGGATTCACGAACCTATAACATTCATATATATATTAAAACATATAGTCGTAATTGAGTAATTATATATATATTTTGATATTAATAATATACTTGTTATACTATATGTTATTTAGATAATTTAATATTTTTAGTTTATATGTTTTATGTAACTTTTTCTTATCATTAATAATAAAAATTATATATTAAGGTTTAGTATATATATTTGGGTAATAATTGATATAGTATTAACTAATATCTTTTTAATAATAAAAGTATAGCGTAATGTATTTTTATATAAAAGTATCCATTTATGATAATATTAATTGTTTGGGTGATAACAAAATATTAATTTTTAGTAAGAATGATAATAATAATAATAATAATAATAATAATAATAATAATAATAAGTTTAATAATAATAATACTAATGATTATATTTATAATAATAATGATAATATTCATAATAATACTTATGTTACTGATAATAATAATAATAGTACTAAAAGTGATACTAATACTAATATTAATCATAGTATTTATGTTCTCATGATAATACATATATTAGTCGTTTAAACAAATATAATAATAACAGTGATAAAAATAACAATATTCTTATTTATAGCTACAATAATAATAATGATAACTAATACTTGAATTATAACATTTATAAAAATAAGTACATTAATAATGTTAATAATAATGATAATGGTTTTAACTACTTACAACTATGTTAATAATAATAATAATATGTGTTCGATTAGTAATAATATAATAATCATAGTATTAACAATAATAGTAAAACTGATAATAATAATAATAATATCAATAATGATAGTAATAATAGGTTTTTAATTGATATTACTTATAATAACAATGATAATAACACTCATAATGTTAATATTAGTGATAACAATAATTAACATAACAATAATAAAATAAATAATAATAATAATAATAATAATAATAATAATAATAATAATAATAATAATAATAATAATAATAATAATAATAATAATAATAATAATAATAATAATAATAATAATAATAATAATAATAATAAGAACTACCTCATATGAGTAGGTAAAAAAAATAACAAGATATCTTGAACCGGAATTGAACCTCCAACCTCTAGCTACTCCAACACCCTCTCAAACCATCTAGCTATCCTTATTTTTCTGATTTATTCTACCCTCTTAGTTATATAACCCGTATAATGTATTTTTCCTTCATCTTCTTCTTCATACCAATCGACCAGGAGCAATTCAATACAACATTTTGTAATTTGGATTAGATCGAGGATTTTGAAACAGAGTAAACGAATTTGTGAGTTTGAATTAACAAGCACGAGAAAGAAAGAAAAAAAATAAAAAATAAAAAAAAACAATCTGCTGTCGCTGCTTGAAGAAAAAAAAATGTTTTCAATCTAGAACGTGTTTTAGACAAAAGTTATAACACGAATTGTGTTTCAATTTACTCCTAGAAACCCTATCAAACATCAATTTAATATGAATTATCACGACAAGCTCGAATTCGATCATGAGCACAGGGTTGACTTTTGAGTTTCAAAACTTTGACCTCCAAATTCGTACACGATACGAAAAATTAGCTTTTGAAACTTTACAGGAAGTTTAAACGAATGATTCCTAACAATTTTGCATTAATAGATTTTAAGATTTGATTCAAAATCTGATTTTGGCGAAAAAGCTAAGAAACAGAAAAATAACGGGTTCAGTTATTCAATTTCTATTTTATCCCCCATTTCTTTTATTTTGTTTGCAGTGAATTATATGGCATCACATACAGTCAGTAATCGAATATATAAAATAGTAGCATAATTGTAATTTAGTTAAAAAGCTCGACAAGGAATCGTGTATAGAAAGAAAAAAATGAAAACTTGATACAGATGTGTAACTAATCTTGTTTTACTCATTTGTTTTTTTTATAAATATAATAATTACTAATAGTTAGTAAATTATAATAAAAATACTGTAAATTTTATTAATAACAAAAGTACTAATAATAATATTAATTGTTTTAATAAAATACATACTAATATTAATAATAATAATTAATGATAATTATACTACTAATTATGATACTAATATTATTATTTATAATAATATTAGAAATTATTAATGATAATTGTAATATTAATAAATATTAATACTAATATTAATCTGAATAACTAAAATTATAATTTTTACCATTAATTATAAAAATAATGATATTAACAAAGATATCAATAATATAACAAATTAATTTAAATTTCATATTATTATTTTTAGTAACATTAATAATACTCTTATTAATATTAATAATAATATTATAACAATTATAAATAAACTTGTAATTTCATTTAATATATTAATATTACAATTATATAATATTATATTATATGATAACATTTTTTTTAATATACAAATATATTACATATAATTATTAATATGAATCATATATATTTATATATATTCCTTTTAATAGTAACTTAATTATTATAATAATTAATTTACATTTTAATTCCAATTGATTAAGTGTACTTATTTAATTTAAATTATTATCTGTACACTTATATTTATATTTATTTATATATTTATTTACACACAAACGTTCGTGAATCATCGGGAGTAGTCAAAGGGTAATTAATCATATGTAAACAGTTCAAAACTTTCTGAGACTCAATAGTACAGACTTTGCTTATCGTGCCGAAATTTTATAAAGATCAAGTTTAAATTTGGTCGGAAATTTCCGGGTCATCACAGCGGGTCCTTTCATCTTAGCCGCCTTCGGCTTAGAAGTGTTATTGTTTTTGGACCCGCCTTCATTGATCATAAACATGGGTGAAGCCCTTTAACCCATGCTCGCTTCGGCCGTCTTTAGCATGGCATGTAATTCGCCAATGCTCTTATCCCATCCATTCATGTTGTAATTCATTAACAATTGTGTCAAACCTCTTTGACAAGGAATTAAGGATAAGGTCTGTGGCTAATTCATTAGACATGTTGCAGTTTAGACGGTTCGCTCAATCAATTAGGCTTTTCATCTTAAGGACATAAGATGAAACAGATTGGGAGTCGTCCATCCGACATGCATGAAGCGCTCGGACCGTTTCAAAGAGCTCGACACGAGCTTGTTGAAAGAACATTTCCTTCAACTGAGTGATCATGTCATATGCACTATGATGCTTGAAATCCTTTTGGAGTTCTGGTATCATAGTCCCAAGCATGAGGCAAGAAACTTGCACTAAATCGGTACAATATTTCTCCTAATAAGCCATGCCTTCCGTATCATCCTTGTCCGGTTGATCAGGAATGGGGTCTTCCAACACATACGCCCTATCATCTAGTTTGAGGACAATTCTCAGATTGCGGAACCAATCCATGAAGTTCGTATGGTTGAGTTTTTCCTTTTCGAGGATTGACCTCAACGATAGGTTGTTAAAGTTGATAGGTGCGTTTGGAATGTTGTTGTTATTGGCAGCCATCTACAAAATTTAACACAGTTGTTTAAGTATCAATTTTAATTTTAACGATCAATACCCTTTAAATCCAATTGATATTTTTAAATTTTAGAATCCAACGGTAAACCAAATTTCGGTTAGGTGACCTTTATCCCGTCATTTGATTTAGCTAGGTAGTCATTATATGACAATTGCAATCCTTTTGCAACTTCTAAGTTATGGAATCATGCAATCCTTTTGCATGGCATATTTATTCCATCAACGCCTATTTGTTCCTCATGCTTCGGTGACCCTAACTTCATGATTCCCAAATCAAGTCGTCCTACTTGTGTAAACATGTAAATTTAACATACAAGTGGTTAGGTGACCTTTATCCCACAAGCATGCGAAATTCACCTTAATCATATTAGTTTGCTCATATCGGTTAGGTGACCTTTATCCCATTATGAGTTCCCTAATATTTTTAAGTGTCACACAAAAGGATGGCGTTTAACTTGTTTGCCTTGTTTGTTAAGGGATTTTAAGTTTTCATTAATTCTAGTTTGAGAAAACTTTTATGCCATACACCAACATGCATTTAGTGTATGGTTCATTTGAAATCCATTTTCAAGTCTTGTAATTAAGCCAATTACTTGATATAAACCATTTTATATGTGTGATCCTTTTACTGTTCTTAATAACCATTTATTAATGTCCTTTTGCCATTTCAATTTAACCATTTAAATTGTCGTTTTGCATGTAGTTATTAATGTCTAATTTAACCAATTAAATTGTCATTTTGCTTGTTAATAATTTGTGTGATTAACTTGTAGCATAGAAACATACAAACAAAACAACCACGTATGCAATCAAACATGTTCACAATCAAGCCAATTTGGTAGACATTTGTTTAGCCGAAAACAAATGCCACCGGTAAAGGGTTATAACACAAAGTAGGTGATTTTAAATCTCCCACTTAATCTTGCATCCAAATGCTTCTCCTTGTATTCTTCAAGTCTTCATCATCTTCATCATTTTTTACAAAATATATCCTAATACATTTTTCTCTAAAAAATGAAATTACAACCTAATCTATTTTACATACCAAATATAAAATAAATTACATAACCAAAATAATATTATTACAAACCAATTAAATAAATATTATTACAAACCAAATGAATAATAAATAATCAACCAAATATGCAACCATACAAACACAAGGTTAAGGCTTGATTGTGAACTCAACATGCAACCAAATATGACCAAAGTGGAAGACCCAAAACCCATTTTGAGTCCCCAATAATTCGGCCAAAATGAAGATCCCACCCAAACCCGAAAATTTTGCATTCCATTTTCATGCATGTACTTGGAATGTAAATATAGTGGGTTTTAAACACCATATATAAGAAGCATATTTCATAGACTTCGGCTCTAGATACCATTGATGGAATTCAACATAACAACATATTTATAATGTCAACATAATCACAAATCCATTTTATGATAGTAAAGCAAGCGGAAGCATGATGATTAATAAAACAAGTTTGTATGTTAAACCATTTTAGATGAATTCCATATAGTTATCAAGTTATGAAATAATGCTTACATATAACAACAAAGGAAGTAAAATTAATACCTCCTCAAGTGAGTTTGAGGGCTATTTTCAAAGTGGTAAGATGATGAAGAAGATGATGAAAAAAGCCTCTAACTTGAAGCCTCAAGTGTGTAATACCCACAAGCCTTTTGTGCACCAACACCACCTATAATTTAGTTAGGATTTTAGACACTTATCACCTCAATTAACAAGCAAAATCTCCCTCTTTTCCCTTTGAAAAAGTTGGCCAGCAGCAGCTCCAAACAAGAGAGAATAAGTTTAACTTAATGTGTGTGAAAAGAGTGAGTCAAAAGCTTGGTTTTAGATGATGGCATGCACTTGAGAAGTGTGACATTAAAAGTAACCAAAATACTAGCATGGGGTGTCTCCTTGGAGACCGCAAAAAAACGTCCCCCATGTTTTTCATATATCAAGATTCATTTTTTTATAAAACTTGTTATATGGTGTCTTGTAAATACATAAAACTTGTATTTATTTTTGTTACTTTCACATTTTATAAACCTTTTATAAAATATAACACAATATAATCATTTAAAGTTATAAACAATTATATATAAATTATCCAAATAATTTATCTCAAGTGATAATATTTTAGAAAACCAATTTTCTAAAATCCAAGTGTCGCGTATTTACTTAATGATTTAATCGTTAAGCTTAAATACGTTTAAGGTGTCGGTAAGCTTGTTATTGGGTATGACCTGACTTGGATCATAACATATTAGCCACATTAATTAAATATGTCTCTCGGGCATACGAAAAACCTTCAGATTTTCCATGAGTAATATGTCATCAACATATAAGATCAGAAAGACTTTAACGCTCCCACTAGCTCTCATGTACATACAGGGTTGGTCAAGGTTTTGTGAGAAACCAAACTCTTTGATTTTCTCATCAAACTTCTTGTTCCAACTCCTTGATGCTTACTTTAATCCATAAATGGATTTCTGAAGCTTGCATACTTTATTAGGATACTTAGGATTAACAAACCCTTCAGGTTGTACCATATATACGTCCTCACTAAGGTGACCATTCAGGAATGCGGTTTTGATATCCATTTGCCAAATCTCATAGTCATAGTATGCTGCTATAGCTATGAGTATCCTAATAGCTTTAATGTCCGCTACTGGAGAAAAGGTCTTTTCATAATCAATCCCGTAGGTTTGAGTATAACCTTTTGCTACCAAACGGGCCTTAAAGGTATGTACATTTTCGTCCATGACGGTCTTCTTCTTGAAGATCCATTTACACCCAACAGGCTTGCTGTTTGGTGGGAGATCAATCAAGCGCCAAACTTGATTATCATTCATGGACTGCATCTCTACATTCATCGCATCTTGCCATTTATCAGATTCAGGATCTAACAATGCAGCTTTGTAGTTAGCGGGTTCGCCCAGATCCCCTAATTCCAAGTCCTCTGTCGTAACCATAAGGTTTAACCTTTCTGGTGGACGAGAGGTTCTACTAGATCTACGAATGAGACATGCTTCATCCTGTACTTCGATACTTTCATGTTGAGGCTCGGTACAAATTTTGCTAGTGCCTTCAGAAGGTAATGTATCTTGTTCTTGAATTTCTTCAAGGTCTACAGTGCTCCCACTTGCTTCTTGTAAGAGGAGACTCTTCTTCAAAAACTCAGCATATCTAGCAGTGAAAACCTTGTTTTCTGCTAGATAGTAGAAGTAGTATCCCATCGTTTCCTTTGGGTATCCTACAAAGATACATTTGATAGTTCTGGACTCAAGTTTGTTCGGTGTATCACGCTTCACGTAAGCCTCACAACCCCAGACTTTCAAGTAAGACAGATTTGGGACCTTCTCATGCCATATTTCATATGGTGTCTTGTTTACCTTCTTTGTTGGAACCATGTTGAGAATGCGTGCAGCAGACTCTAGAGCATATCCCCAAAAGGATGCTGGTAGAGTTGTTAGACTCATCATTGATCGAACCATGTCAAGCAAAGTTCGATTTCTCCTTTCTGACACCCCATTATGCTGAGGTGTGTAAGGAGGAGTAAATTGTGAGACAATCTCACAATCTCTCAAATAATCTAAAAACTCTTGACTCATATATTCGCCTCCACGATCGGACCGTAGAACCTTAATGGTCTTTTCGAGTTGATTTTCTACTTCATTTTGAAACGCTTTGAACGTTTCAAATACTTCATGTTTATGTTTAATCAAGTAAACATAACCATATCTACTGAAGTCATCAGTAAAAGTAACAAAGTAGGTAGCTCCATCTCTAGACATTGTTCTAAATGGGCCACATATATCAGTATGAATGAGTCCAAGTAGATCACTCGTCCTTTCAACCTGGTGGGTAAAGAGTTTCTTTGTCATTTTTCCAGATAAACAAGATTCGCATATGTCAAATGACTCGTTGCCGATTGACTCAAGAAGCCCATCGTGTTGCAGCTTTGTTATGCGTTTCTTGTTTATATGACCAAGACGATAATGCCATAGATATGTGGAATTCAAATCATGCTTGAATTTCTTAGAGCTACAATTAAATATAGAACTTTCGTTTGTAACAAGATTATGCATGTCAATTTCAAAAATACCATCCCTAGGAATAGCATTAAAATAAAAAATATTATCCTTAGAAACTGAAATACCATAATCCGTGAATACATGACTAAAACCATTATCCTTCAAATGAGAAACTAAAATAACACCTCTAGTAATAGAAGGTGCATCATGACAATTATCTAAAATAAGTATAAGTCCACTTGGGAGGCTGAGCTCATAGCTTCCTATAGCTTCGACAGCTGCACGATCGCCATTGCCAACGTACAGATCCAAAGCCTCCTTATTCAGCTTCCGAATTTTCCTAAGTCCCTACATATCATTACAAATATGAGTACCACAACCAGTGTCATACACCCAAGTTTTATTAGGAAAATTATAGAGTTCTATAACGAAGATACCTGAAGTGCTGGTCGAACCAGCCTTTCCTTTCGTCAACTCTTCCAGGTAAGCACACAGTTTCGTCTCCAATGACCAATCTGGCCACAATAGTGACAAGCCATGTTCTTTGCGGGATGCTCTTTCTTTGCTGGTGGTGGAATTTTCTTCTTGGGAGTGTAAGCTTTCTTACTCTTTCCTTTTCCCTTCCCACTTCCAGCTTGCGGCTTTCTTTTCTGGATTTTACCTTCCTTTATGGTTAAGACTGCAGGAGTCTTCTTTGGTAGCCCCTTTTCAGCTTACTTGAGCATCGCATGCAGCTCAGGGATGGTTTTTCCCATGCTATGCATATTGTAATTCATTACAAATCCATCATAGTCCTTGGATAGTGAAGTAAGAATCAAGTGCACTCCAAGAAGTGGTGTCATAGCATAACCTAGGCGCTCCAATTGATCCAGATAGCCTTTCATCTTCAAGACATATTGGCTAACCGGCTGCCCCAACTCATGTTTGCAAGCGTGAAACGCTTTCACAGTTTTAAACAATTCCTGTTCTGCCTGATGTTGAAACATCGTCTTGAGTTCCTCGATCATGTCATATGCATTGTAGTCCATTAAGTTTCTTTGGATCTCAGAGGTCATGCTAGCAAGAATAAGACATGCTACTTTAAGTTGTTCGTTATACTGCTTTGTGACGACCCGGAAATTTCTAAACAAATTTAAACTTAACTTTATATAATTCTGACACGATAAGCAAATTCTGTAATGTTGAGTCTTGAAAAATTTAGAAACTATGTTCATATATTCAAATTACCCTTTGACTATTTCCGACGATTCACGAACAACTATTTGTAAATAGATATATACATATATTTAAATAAATATATATATGATTTGAAATATAATTTATAATGTAATTGTTAGAAATTAATTATGTAAAATAGTAATTATTATTTAAAACATATCTATATACAAATAAAGTATATTAAAAAAATCAATATTAAATAATTGTAATACTCATTGATGTTGCGATTGATATTAAGCAAGTTAAATTCAGACTAATATTATTTTAAAATAAACGGAGATCTGAAAATGAGTAATATAAATTTTAGGGTTATTAAAAATGCATTTAGGAACTATTTGTTGAATTTTAAAACTTTTTATATTTTACTTGGGGTTGGGAGTGAATAATTAATGTAATTTTTATTTAACAGTTAATGATCGAATTATATACCATAATGACCAAAATAAATAAATATAGTTAATTTAAAAATATGAGATTTTTCTGAAAGACTTTTATCTGCCACTGATTAACAACGGACCACGATATACCCACTCCGTAGAAACTGTCGGTACACAAGGATAAGAAGTGGCTGCTAAAATTTTGTTTTACTGTGCTTGATTTCAATCAACTTCACTTATATAATTATTATTATTATTAATTATTATTATATTAATCCTTTAATTATATTCGTGATGCACAATTTGATTGAAATGTATTACTGTGTTTACTGTTTTCAATTGATTGATCTAATAAGGAATAAAGTAGTAAATATGTTACTGTATCTGTTTTGTTTGCTTCACAATAACATGATGTACATATTATATACATATTGCATTTAGTTATAACATACACAATAATCACATTTAACTATCACTTTGTTTCCCTTCTTTGCTCGATCAACCATTCCATTGCCTCACCACCTTCACCACTCTACTATCTTTATTGATCATAACCATAACTAATCACCATCATCATCATATTACTACTACTATTATTGTTTTGATCGAACGGCGAAAAACATCATCACCTTCTCCAACCCATCCCACAAGATCGACCTTTTCTGTTTCTTGTTCGACCCAAATCAAACATCACCGTAAACAAAACACCACAATCCATGTATTTTTATACCTATATATGTACGTGTGTATGTAAACCAATCACCACCATCCGGCTACTCCTTCACCTCACTCTCTCTCACTCTTCATTCGTAAACCACCAAGAGCCACCTAATCAACCACCACCATGAACTTCACAACCCATAGACTATAACCATAATCGAAACCATACGGTTCTCATTACTTACATACGAAATCGAAATTCACTTTGATCTCACCTACAACTTCACCTACAACCAATTAACCGCCTTCATCACCATGGTTATATACATTCGAATAATCACGCTACCCATCACCATCACATTGAACCTGTAACCACGGTTAACCACCATCACCAAACTATTAAGTTTATATCCGCTTTCTTTCGAACACCCATATCACCGATCACCAACCACCGTGGACCATTTTACAATCCCTAACAATTGCCATATAAAGAAATAAAAATCGATGTTCCTGCCTTTCTTTTTCTTTCTATTACAATCGATTATCATCACCAAGTCACAACCCATACCACCTTCAATCTTATTGTTTTGTTTTGTAACCAAACCTTCCACCATCTTAACCACTCAAAACACCACGTAAAAACTGCTGCAAGGTGATACTCGAGTCGTCACCATGGAAGACTGAAATTCTGGCCTTTTCCCTTTCTATTTAATTGATGCAAAGAAACAAATAAAAGGTGCGTTTGTTGAGTTTACAAAATCATAGAAGAAAGAAACAATACTAGTAAATTGTTTGAATATTGTTAAGTTGGTTTTTCAAAGTTTACCGAACCATATTTTATATTACGTATCATGTTATGAATAAAATAAAAGGGAGTAAAGTGCTACTATGACTTTAGGCGACATTATGGAGTAGTGGGGCAATTAAATTAGTGAACGGTCAATTAATTTATTTGTCCACAAGAATCCCATGAAGATCACAAATCTTGTAAATAACTGCATAATTCCAAAGTGAGGCCATTAACGGTTATGGACTTGTGTTTATACTTGGGCCATCGTGATCCTTTGTGCACTAGTGGGCCGATTATTGTTGTTTGATGTTGGACCTAATGAAGTTAGTGTGGACTAGTGAAATCTTATAGAATTTTTTCTTGGGCCGAGCACCCATCACACACACACACTTGTTATAGTTAAATGATGATATAATGATAATGATCATGATATGAGAATATTATGATAATCACGAATATGTTGAGGGCAAGTAAGATAGATTTATGTTAAGATGGTGATAATGATAAAAGATAATAGATGATAGGATGATGAGTGAAAATCATGATCGCGATGATCATGATGTAATGATGTTGATATTGACGATGATAATGATGATGAGTATGTTAATGGTGAGAGGTTGATGATGTTAGTGATACTTGATGAAGATATGATAGGTGATGATAAAAAAATCAATTAGTTTAAGGATGAAGAAGATCAGACGAAATGAGATATGTAGATTATGATTTGGATTTAAAAATAGAAAAGTAAGTAGTAGCAGAATGGTTGGTTTGGTGTTTGGTTTAACTGAGAGGTCCTGAGTTCGAACCTAGGCTGCTGCAGTTTATTTTTTTTTTATCAATAAATAAGCTGCTCAGGTTGGGCTAAGTATGGTTAGGGAGTTGGGCCAAGTGTGATTGAGTTGTTCGGGTTTGAAACAGAAAACGGGTTAAAATATTTAGTTTGGGTATTAAATCAGGAAAGTAACAAATGGAGCATTGGTTTGATATGTTATCGAGTTAGCAGGAGGTCGCGGGTTCAAATCCGGACTTGGGCATTTTTTATTAAGATTACTCCATTGAGGTAGTTATTTATTTATTTACTTATCATTATTATTCTTAGCATTATTATAATTATAGTTATTAAAATAAATGTTAGTATTATTACTATTAGTAAAACCATTATTTTCATAGTTATTATTAGTAGTAGTATTATTATCATTATTATTATCATTATCATTATATTATTATTATCATTATTATTATTATTATTATTATTGTTATTATTATTATTATTATTATTGTTATTATTATTATTATTATTATTATTATTATTATTATTATTATTGATATTATGATTACTAATTTTATATTAACAATATTATTATAACAAATAAATATTTCTATATAAGAGTATATATATATATTATAACTACCATGATATTACATATAATTATATATATTAAGATTATTTACATAAATATTTATATATAACAAATTATTGATTTTAAATATAATATTAAACTATATAAATATTAATTATTTTAAATACATACAAATTAAATATATAAGATATATAAATATAATATATGAATTTATTTGATTACAATTAAATGTTTTAATATATATGAATGATATAGGTTCGTGAATCTGAGGCCAACCCTACATTGTTCAATATCGTCATATGTATTTTTCCTACAAAATACAGTATTGTGAGTTTCATTACTCCCTTTTTAAATGCTTTTGCAATATATATTTTTGGGACCGAGTATACATGCGCTGTTTTATAAATGCTTTACGAAATAGACACAACTAATCGAAACTACATTCTATGGTTAAATGATCGAAGCCGAATATGCCCCTTTTTGCTTGGTAGCCTAAGAATTAGTAAACCGATCTACTAATTGACGCGAATTCTAAAGATAGATCTATTGGGCCTAACAAACCCCATCCATGGTTGCGGATGCTTTAGTACTTCGATGTTGTTTTATCATGTCCGATGGATGTCCCAGAATGATAGGGGATATTCTTATATGCATCTTGTTAATGTCGGTTACCAGGTGTTCAATCCATATGAATGATTATTTTTGTCTCTATGCATAGGACGTATTTTTATGAGAAATGGAAATGAAAATCTTGTGGTCTATTAAAATGATGAAAATGATTGATTATGATAAACTAATAAACTCACCAACTTTTTGGTTGACACTTGAAATCATGTTTATTCTCAGGTATGAAAGAAATCTTCCGCTGTGCAATTGCTCATTTTAGAGATATTACTTGGAGTCATTCATGACATATTTCAAAAGACGTTGCATTCGAGTCGTTAAGTTCATCAAGATTATTATTAAGTCAATTATAGTTGGACGTATTATGAAATGGTATGCATGCTGTGACGACCTGAAAATTTCCGACCAAATTTAAACTTAATCTTTATATGTTTCGGACACGATAAGCAAAGTCTGTAATGTTGAGTCTCAAAAATTTTGAACTGTTTCATATATTCAATTGACCTTCTACCATCCCCGACGATTCACGAACAACTATTTGTGAGTAGATACGTATATAAATATAAATAAATATATGTACATAATAAATGTTATTAATCGTTGTATGAAATTATTATTATAAATAAAAATGTAAAATAATATACAGAATAATTAAGTTACTATTAAAATAAATATATATATGAATGCTATATAAGTAATATTATAAATATTATAATATACATATAAACTTAATTAATATTAAAGATTCAAAATATTATGTAATAAGTAAATATGATAAAATTAATAAATTGTAATATTAATATATTAAATGTAATTATAAGTTAAAATATTGTTGTTATAGTAATATTATTATTACTTTCATTAATACTAATAATAATATTAATAATCTCAGCATTAGTTATATTATTATAGATAAGATATAGATATGAAATTTAATGCATTTAATTTGTCATCTTTACTAATATTATTATTATTACTTTCATTACTATTATTTGAATGAGTATTTAATATTAATATTAGTGTTATTACTATTATGTATAATACATAATCATGAAATTTGATACAATTGATTTGTTATATTAGTATTATTATTATTAGTATTATTGTTATCATAATTAGTAGTAAAATTACAATTTTAGTTATTATTAATGAATATTTATTATTATTATTATTTTTGTCAATATTAGTATTATTAATATCATTAATATTATTATAGTTATTATTATTAGAAAATAATACAATCTATTATTAATATCATTAATAAAATTGGTATTTCTATTATTAATAGTTCTATTAGTACAAATCAGTATTTTAAATTATTATTAATTAGTATTATTATTATTAATATATATTTATTAATTATTAAAAATTAATTATTTAATTTATAAAAAATCAGAAAAAGGGAACGATTCTGTTTCAAGTAGCTATCAACCTGCTGTAATTTTTGTTTCTTGTCTTTGGATTTGTTAAATGTCGATCTCAGCTCTTAATCCAGCCAAATTCTCTTAGCAATCGTTTTACTTTTTAATTTTTTTTTATTTTCTTTTATTATCTGCTGTAAAGATTTTTGTCGGGCAATTTGATTATAAATCAAGTGGAGTATACAAGGCAGTGGATTATTCTCAATCAGTTCTCTCATCCTCATTACCAATTAACAATTATAACAGCTTCCCTTGTCAAATTAAACAAGTCTTTTTCTTCAAAAACCCAGACGAACCCCTGTTCTTGTTTCATATTTACAATACCACGATTTCGAAAACCATTACAAAAAGTAAAAATGCAGTTTTGTTTAGATTATTTTACTCAATCTTTCTGCCAAATATGAACTTTTAATTCCTCTTAACGAATCAGAATTTCGAAGTCAAAGTTTTGGAAATAAAAAGTCAACATTCGTTCTTCAGCTAAATTCGGAGTTTCTGTAGCAAGTTGAGTCAAATTGATAATTTTTATGGTTTCTAGAGATGATTTGGAACATAATTCGTGTTATGACTTTTGGATAATACATTCTTAAAAATCGAAATCATTTTTTTTTCTTATCCCAACAGCGACGGAGCAGGAAGTTTTTTTTTTTATAAATTTTCTTTTTATTTTTTTCGATTCTCTGTTAATTCAAACAAACATCACTTATCATCTTTGTTTCGTTTACACCTTCTGATTTAACTAGTAATTCGTTATTAAGAATTTGTTTGATTCCTTGCTCGATTTAAATTTGGAGAAGAAGGAGAAAATGAGAAAATAAATAATACGGGTTAAATACTTTTCGGTCGTGATGTTAATCAGAAAAGGGGCAACAACCGAAGGGTTAAGTGTGTTAGCGGTGTTCGAGAGGTCGTGGGTTCGAGTCCCTTGAACTGCATTATTTTTTTTGGCCGATTTTCTTGAGGTAGTTGTTATATTTTAATTTTATTACTTCCTTGTTATTATTATTGTTATGTTATATTATTATTATTATTACTATGATTATCATTATTAATTACTATTATTGCTAGCATGTTAGATATTATTAATAACAAAATGATTAATGATACAATTTATGATATTATCATTATTATTACTATTATTATCATTTATAAACTATTAGTGTTATCATTACTAAGATTATAATATTTATTTATATTATTAATATTGTATCATTATTGTTATTATTAATTATTATGATTAAGATTATGAATATATTAATTACTGATAATACTAACTCAATATTATGAATATTATTATCACCAAAATAAGTAAAAATTATTATTATCATCATTATTGAGACTAGTATTAATATTATCATTATTATTATAAGTGTTACTAGAAATGTAAATTTTACCATTTTAGTATTAATGATATAATTTTGAGTATGATTAGTATTATTATCATTTTATAAGCATTAGCGTTAATATCATTAACATAAAGTACTATTAATAGGATTACCATTATTAGTATTATTACCATTAAAAATTATTATAATTATAATCAAATACAACTTTTATTCACAAATATTAATATTATATATTATCATGCATATAAAAATATACTTAAAAGTAACATTATATATAAGTATGAAGTAATGATATTAACAATTTTTATATAAATATCTATATAATAACGAATTAAGTATTTTTAATATATATATAAACCTATATAAATAATAGAAATTTATAAATATATATACAAATAAAATAACTAGTATATAAAGTGTCAAGCCCCGTACAAAACCATCGTGTACGAATCATCAACAACAGGATCATTACAAGGTTAAGTACTATATGCTGTAATAAAAGAAGTTGCATTCACGATAAAAAAGGTGACGTCATAACCGACATCAAATGTTTTACACCAACAGTATGCTTCTACGAATAGCAAGCATGAATAAATGTATGTGACCCTTAGGTCGTTACAAAACATAGTTCAAAAGTAATTAAGTCTGAATGCAAGATAAACAATTCATGCGGTGATAACACTAGAGCAGCGGGTGTCTACGGCAAGACTAGCACGACAGCGGAAGCAAATAACCTTAAGCACCTGAGAAAAACATGCTTAAAAACATCAACACAAAGGTTGGTGAGCTATAGTTTAAGTATAACAGTAAGTAAGGTAGGCCACGAGATTTCAGTGCTACAAAGAGCGTTTCAAAACAGTATGATAAAGTATATGTTAACCGTGGGCACTTGGTAACTAACTTAACGTTTATACCCCCTGAAAGTACACTTGGCAAGTGCATATGTCTACGAAGTATTAAACACTCGTTAAATGCTAGCGCTACTAGCCCGAGTGGGGATGTCAAACCCTATGGATCCATATCTAAGATTCGCGTTCACCGGTTCAAAAACCAATGACTAAACATTACCGAGCTAAAGGGAATGTTTCTTCCGTTGTATAACCCACACATATATAAGTTTAAGTACTCGTGCCTAGTATGTAAAACATAAAATCCGCATGTATTCTCAGTTCCCAAAATAAGTTAAAGTAAAAAGGGAATGCTATAACTCACAATGATAAAGTAGCGGTAAAGTATGACTCGGAAAGTAAGCAAGTAATGAAGGTTGTCCAAAAGGGTCCTCAACCTAAGTCAAATAGTACTAAGTCAGTAATCATCCAAATAGGTTTAAAAGTATGTAAATAAGGTCTTAAGGGTCATCATCATTCATCATCAAACAAAAGGCGTAAAGTAAGTTTCGTTCATGAAAGTAGTTTAAAACAAAGGCTGACTTCGATCAGTGACCACGGCATCTACCCTTACTGAATTAAGGTGAGACCAGTGTCCATGGCTCCGTATATAAGTCCTTTAAGTGTGGTAAAATTTACAGAAGCAAACTCGTCTTCGTTTGACCGTGGCGACGGTCTAAGTGCGAGTAGGTCAGAAATTTCTGCACAACGTTAAAAGGACATAGTGACGATCGGAGGGCCATAAATCCTAAACCGTAAATCGGATTAAGACGAGTCCTATATGAAAAGTTATCTACTCGAACAGAGCTATCTGAAAATCAAGGTTACAGTAGCCCAGGTGTACTGGTCTGTTACAGAAACCAGAAAACAGTAGGCAGAAGACAGAAAGCAGAAAAGTAGTGGGTTCCGGTGGTCTCGGTGCTTGATGCTTATCATGGTTCTCATACTTGATGCATATAGCTTCAAGTGTACAACTCGTTGATGTATTTGCATCATTTTCAACAAGGTTTGACCATCATAACCCAAGTGTAAGTCTAAGACATGAAGCACAACTCACTTAAGAGTTGTATGAAGTTTGATGAACCAAAGTTACATCAAAGTCTTAGATCTAACACATACATGAACTTTAAAACTAATAATAAGTTATAAACTTGAAAGTGAACTTATGAAATCAAGATCTTAAGTTGTAGAACATAGTTCTTAGTTTGATCTTGAAGATCCAAGACTCAAAAGTCTAGATCAAGATTAAGTATACAAAGTTATAATTAAAAAGTTTCATTTACATGTTCTTGAACTAGTAAAGTTAACTTTTAGTTCAAGAGAAATGAGACCAAGACTAACTTGTAGTACTTGACCAACAACAACCAAAATCATAAAATTAAAGTGCAAGTAATGAAGTAGTAAACTAAATAAACAAGTTAATAAGTCATGGTTGTTCATACTTTAAAGATTCAAACCAAAGTTTGATCTTTAAGAAAGTAAACTTGAAGTTTACTTCATGAATCACAAGTATGAGTTACAACACATGAACTTTCTTTCTTTTTAAAACAATAAATGTAGAATCATAAACTAGTAAGTTTATGTTCTTGTGTTCTTGAAAATACAAGATATTATGAAGAATGAAACTAAAGAGTTTGATTCTTGGAAACTAGTAAGTAAATAATAAAAAGTAACAAAGTAACAACAACTAACAACTACATACAATTAACAACAAAGAACAAAGATGATGATGATTTAGGTGCTTAGTATTCGGTTTTTGGAGAAAAGAAAAGGAAGAACACAAGTCTTGCTACTTACAATTTGAGAGAGAAAAGAGAGAGAAGTTGAGATGCAAGTTGAAGTGTGTGTGAGAAGTGAAGAGTAGTATGAATGAAGTAGTAAAAAAAAGAAACAAAACTCCCCTTATTCTAGCCAAAACCGACGGTTTAGAGGGAATAAGGAGGAAGAAGTTTGCACACTAGTTACTTGCAAGTAAAGTCTTAAAAAGTTGGATAAAAGAGGTAGTTTTATGGGAAAGATGTGGTAACTAGATCCTTAATGAAATAAACTAACTAGTTACAATACTAAATAATACTTACAAGTAGTATAAATGGGCTAGTTAATCCAACAAGGTGTAGGGTGTGTTTATAAGCCCATATTCATGAGTCTATTAACATTAAACAAGCCCAAGTTTCATTAATTCACAAGTTAAACCAATTAAAGCCCAAGTAACTAACTAATAACCATAGTTAATTAAAATGATTAATAAAACTTAATCATGAATGCAAATAATATCTAAAAATATTATTCGTGAAAGTTTCGTGTGTCACAAAGATGTTTCGGGCAATTAAAGTCAAGTACGGGCAATCATGGCAACATGTAAATGTAATAACATACATTTGTTTAATCACACGTATTAATAATAATAATTATTAATAAATAAACGTTGGAAAATCCAGGGTCGTTACATTACCCACCTGTTAAAGAAAATTTCATCCCAAAATTTAAGCTGAGGTAGATGGAGGAGTCGGGAAAAGGTGAGGATACTTCCGCATCATTTGATCCTCTCGCTCGCAGGTAAACTCAGGTCCTCGTTTGGCATTCCATCTTACTCGGACGATCGAAATCTTGTTGCATTTCAAAGTTTGATCTCACAATCCATAATCTCGACAGGTTCTTCCACGAAGTGAAGTTTGTCATCAATAGTAAGTTCCTCAAGTGGTATAATAAGTTCGGGTGTAGCAAGACATTTCTTCAAGTTTGACACGTGGAAGGTAGGATGAACTGAGCTCAATTGTGCTGGTAGGTCCAAACGGTAAGCAACGGGTCCAACACGTTCCAAGATTTCAAAAGGACCAATGTATCATGGGTTTAACTTTCCACGTTTTCCAAAGTGAATCACACCTTTCCAAGGTGCAACCTTCAACATTACACGATCACCAACGTTGAATTCAAAGTCTTTACATTTAAGATCGGCATAACTCTTTTGGCGATCACGGGCAGTGTTAAGTCTAGCTTGAATCTGAGCAATCTTCTCCGTCGTTTCATGGACTACCTCGGGTCCGGTGATTTGCTTTTCGCCTACTTCGGCCCAACAAATAGGAGATCGGCACTTGCGGCCATACAATGCTTCAAAAGGTGCGGCATTAATGCTCGAGTGATAACTGTTGTTGTACGAGAATTCGGCTAGTGGCAAATGCCTTTCCCAGACTTTTTCAAAGTCAATGACACATGCACGCAACATGTCTTCCAAGGTCTGAATCGTTCGTTCAAATTTGCCCGTCAGTCTGAGGGTGATAAGCAGTACTCATGTCGAGACGAGTTCCCATGGCTTCTTGCAAAGAACACCAAAATCTAGAAGCAAAACAGGGATCTCGATCGGAGATGATCGATAAAGGTACACCATGACGAGATACAACCTCCTTGATGTATAGTTGAGCAAGTCTCTCCATTGTATCTGTTTCCTTCATCGCTAGAAAGTGTGCAGATTTGGTAAGACGGTCAACGATAACCCAAATAGCATCGTATCCGCCCACCGTCTTTGCTAGCTTGGTGATGAAATCCATCGTTATCCTTTCCCACTTCCATTGTAGGATCTCCGGTTATTGAAGTAAACCAGAAGGTCTCTGATGCTCAGCTTTAACCTTCGAGCAAGTCAAACACTTCCCAACATAAGTTGCAACGTCTTTCTTAAGATTCGGCCACCAATACTGTTCTTTAAGGTCGTGGTACATTTTGCCCGCTCCAGGATGAATCGAATATCTCGACTTGTGGGCTTCATCAAGTATAAGGTTCCGTAGATCTCCATAATAAGGTACCCAAATTCTCCTGACATAACATCGGAGTCCAGACTCCCTAACCTCGAATCGAGAGACAAGTATGTTCAAATGTTCATGAGTTATATTCTCCTTCTTGAGAGCCTCATCCTGGGCTACTCTGATCTGACTGTTGAGGTTCGAATGGATGGTGATGTTTAGAGCCCTAACACGAAGAGGTGCCGTCCTCTCCTTTCGGCTTAAAGCGTCAGCTACAACATTGGCCTTGCCGGGATGGTAACGGAGTTCACAATCGTAGTCGTTGAGCGTCTCGATCCATCGATGCTGTCTCATATTCAGTTGCTTCTGATCAAAGATGTGCTGGAGACTCTTGTGATCGGTGAAGATAGTGCTCTTAGTTCCATACAAATAATGTCTCCACAATTTAAGCGCAAAGACAACGGCTCCAAGTTCAAGATTGTGAGTAGTGTAGTTCCGCTCATGAATCTTAAATTGGCTGGAGGCCTAGGCAATAACTTTTGATCGTTGCATCAGCACACAACCAAAACCACTCTTCGACGCATCGCAATAAATAACAAAGTCGTCACTGCCCTCAGGAAGTGATAGGATAGGTGCGGTGGTTAACTTCTTCTTCAAAGTTTGAAATGCTGATTCGTGTGCGGGTTCCCAAATGAACTTCTTGCCCTTGTGAGTCAGCGCGTTCAAAGGACGGGCAATAAGAGAAAATCCTTCAATGAACCTTCGGTAGTAACCGGCGAGACCTAGGAATTGGCGAATATGCGTCGGAGTAGTGGGGGTCTCCCACTTGCTGATGGCTTCAATCTTGGCGAGGTCAACTTTGATACCCTGGTCGCTCACAACATGACCCAGAAATTGTACTTCCTTCAACCAAAATTCACACTTGGAGAATTTGGTGTAAAGTTGCTCTTGTCTCAGGAGTTCAAGTACTAGTCGGAGGTGTTGCTCATACTCTTCTTCGTTCTTAGAGTAGATGAGGATATCATCTATGAAGACGATAACAAACTTATCCAAGTATGGCTTGCAGACACGATTCATGAGGTCCATGGACATGGCAGGTGCATTTGTCAAACCGAATGGCATCACGAGAAACTCATAATGACCATAACGGGTCCTGAATGCAGTTTTCATCACGTCACTTTCCTTCACCCTCAACTGGTGATACCTAGATCGCAAATTGATCTTAGAGTAAATGCTCAATCCTTGTAGTTGGTCAAAAAGATCGTCAATTCATGAAGAGGATACCGATTCTTGATTGTCAATTTGTTGAGCTCACGGTAGTCGATACACATACGGAAGGATCCATCCTTCTTCTTCACAAACAGAACAGGTGCGCCCCAAGGCGAGAAACTTGGTTGGATAAACCCTCGGTCAAGTAGTTCTTGTAATTGGCTCTGTAATTCTTGCATCTCGGAAGGTACGAGTCTATAAGGTGCGCGAGCTACAGGTGCAGCTCCTGGCACTAAATCAATTTGAAACTCTACTGCTCTCGGCGGCAGTAATCCAGGCAATTCCTCTGGGAAGACATCAGAAAATTCGTTCACAATTCGAACGTCGTTCACATTCTTCACCTCGATTCCTACCATTTTCACATGCGCTAGGACAGCAAGACTTCCATTCTTCATAATCTTTTGCGCTTTCACGCAATTAATGAAATGTCCCGTTCTTATTGGTTAAAAACGTTCCATATTAATTGATTTCGTTGCGAGGTTTTGACCTCTATATGAGACGTTTTTCAAAGACTGCATTCATTTTAAAACAAACCATAACCTTTATTTCATCAATAAAGGTTTAAAAAGTTTTACGTAGATTATCAAATAATGATAATCTAAAATATCCTGTTTAAACACGACCATTACATAATGGTTTACAATACAAATATGTTACAACAAAATAAGTTTCTTGAATGCAGTTTTTACACAATATCATACAAGCATGGACTCCAAATCTCGTCCTTATTTAAGTATGCGACAGCGGAAGCTCTTAATAATCACCTGAGAATAAACATGCTTAAAACGTCAACAAAAATGTTGGTGAGTTATAGGTTTAACCTATATATATCAAATCATAATAATAGACCACAAGATTTCATATTTCAATACACACCCCATACATAGAGATAAAAATCATTCATATGGTGAACACCTGGTAACCGACATTAACAAGATGCATATATAAGAATATCCCCATCATTCCGGGACACCCTTCGGATATGATATAAATTTCGAAGTACTAAAGCATCCGGTACTTTGGATGGGGCTTGTTGGGCCCGATAGATCTATCTTTAGGATTCGCGTCAATTAGGGTGTCTGTTCCCTAATTCTTAGATTACCAGACTTAATAAAAAGGGGCATATTCGATTTCGATAATTCAACCATAGAATGTAGTTTTACGTACTTGTGTCTATTTTGTAAATCATTTATAAAACCTGCATGTATTCTCATCCCAAAAATATTAGATTTTAAAAGTGGGACTATAACTCACTTTCACAGATTTTTACTTCGTCGGGAAGTAAGACTTGGCCACTGGTTGATTCACGAACCTATAACAATATATACATATATATCAAAGTATGTTCAAAATATATTTACAACACTTTTAATATATTTTGATGTTTTAAGTTTATTAAGTCAGCTGTCCTCGTTAGTAACCTACAACTAATTGTCCACAGTTAGATGTACAGAAATAAATCGATAAATATTATCTTGAATCAATCCACGACCCAGTGTATACGTATCTCAGTATTGATCACAACTCAAACTATATATATTTTGGAATCAACCTCAACCCTGTATAGCTAACTCCAACATTCACATATAGAGTGTCTATGGTTGTTCCGAAATATATATAGATGTGTCGACATGATAGGTCGAAACATTGTATACGTGTCTATGGTATCTCAAGATTACATAATATACAATACAAGTTGATTAAGTTATGGTTGGAATAGATTTGTTACCAATTTTCACGTAGCTAAAATGAGAAAAGTTATCCAATCTTGTTTTACCCATAACTTCTTCATTTTAAATCCGTTTTGAGTGAATCAAATTGCTATGGTTTCATATTGAACTCTATTTTATGAATCTAAACAGAAAAAGTATAGGTTTATAGTCGGAAAAATAAGTTACAAGTCGTTTTTGTAAAGGTAGTCATTTCAGTCGAAAGAACGACGTCTAGATGACCATTTTAGAAAACATACTTTCACTTTGAGTTTAACCATAATTTTTGGATATAGTTTCATGTTCATAATAAGAATAATTTTCTCAGAATAACAACTTTTAAATCAAAGTTTATCATAGTTTTTAATTAACTAACCCAAAACAGCCCGCGGTGTTACTACGACGGCGTAAATCCGGTTTTACGGTGTTTTTCGTGTTTCCAGGTTTTAAATCATTAAGTTAGCATATCATATAGATATAGAACATGTGTTTAGTTGATTTTAAAAGTCAAGTTAGAAGGATTAACTTTTGTTTGCGAACAAGTTTAGAATTAACTAAACTATGTTCTAGTGATTACAAGTTTAAACCTTCGAATAAGATAGCTTTATATGTATGAATCGAATGATGTTATGAACATCATTACTACCTTAAGTTCCTTGGATAAACCTACTGGAAAAGTGAAAAATGGATCTAGCTTCAACGGATCCTTGGATGGCTCGAAGTTCTTGAAGCAGAATCATGACACGAAAACAAGTTCAAGTAAGATCATCACTTGAAATAAGATTGTTATAGTTATAGAAATTGAACCAAAGTTTGAATATGATTATTACCTTGTATTAGAATGATAACCTACTGTAAGAAACAAAGATTTCTTGAGGTTGGATGATCACCTTACAAGATTGGAAGTGAGCTAGCAAACTTGAAAGTATTCTTGATTTTATGAAACTAGAACTTTTGAAATTTATGAAGAACACTTAGAACTTGAAGATAGAACTTGAGAGAGATCAATTAGATGAAGAAAATTGAAGAATGAAAGTGTTTGTAGGTGTTTTTGGTCGTTGGTGTATGGATTAGATATAAAGGATATGTAATTTTGTTTTCATGTAAATAAGTCATGAATGATTACTCATATTTTTGTAATTTTATGAGATATTTCATGCTAGTTGCCAAATGATGGTTCCCACATGTGTTAGGTGACTCACAAGGGCTGCTAAGAGCTGATCATTGGAGTGTATATACCAATAGTACATACATCTAAAAGCTGTGTATTGTACGAGTACGAATACGGGTGCATACGAGTAGAATTGTTGATGAAACTGAACGAGGATGTAATTGTAAGCATTTTTGTTAAGTAGAAGTATTTTGATAAGTGTCTTGAAGTCTTTCAAAAGTGTATGAATACATATTAAAACACTACATGTATATACATTTTAACTGAGTCGTTAAGTCATCGTTAGTCGTTACATGTAAATATTGTTTTGAAACCTTTAGGTTAACGATCTTGTTGAATGTTGTTAACCCATTGTTTATTATAACAAATGAGATATTAAATTGTTATATTATCATGATATTATGATATATAATATATCTCAGTATGATGTATATACAGTTAAATGTCGTTACAACGATAATCGTTACATATATGTCTCGTTTCGAAATCATTAAGTTAGTAGTCTTATTTTTACATATGTATTTCATTGTTAATACACTTAATAATATATTTACTTATCATTTAACATAATTAACCAAGTGTATCAATATCTTAATATGATTCATATGTACCTAGTAAGACGTTGTTATAACGATAATCGTTATATATAAAATTTTCGAGTTTCTTAAATTAATAGTCTCATTTTTATGTATATAACTCATTGTTAAAATACCTAATGAGATACATACTTATAATAAAAACATGTTAACTATATATATAACCATATATATGTCATCGTATAGTTTTTACAAGTTTTAACGTTCGTGAATCACCGGTCAACTTGGGTGGTCAATTGTCTATATGAAACATATTTCAATTAATCAAGTCTTAACAAGTTTGATTGCTTAACATGTTGGAAACATTTAATCATGTAAATATCAATCTCAATTAATATATATAAACATGGAAAAGTTCGGGTCACTACAATTAATGAGGTTCAGCTTCGAGGTACATCTTTCTCCGTAGATGATCAGTGAAATGTCCCGTTCTTATTGATTAAAAACGTTCCATATTAATTGATTTCGTTGCGAGGTTTTGACCTCTATATGAGACGTTTTTCAAAGACTGCATTCATTTTTAAAACAAACCATAACCTTTATTTCATAGATAAAGGTTTTAAAAAGCTTTACGTAGATTATCAAATAATGATAATCTAAAATATCCTGTTTACACACGACCATTACATAATGGTTTACAATACAAATATGTTACAACAAAATAAGTTTCTTGAATGCAGTTTTTACACAATATCATACAAGCATGGACTCCAAATCTCGTCCTTATTTAAGTATGCGACAGCGGAAGCTCTTAATAATCACCTGAGAATAAACATGCTTAAAACGTCAACAAAAATGTTGGTGAGTTATAGGTTTAACCTATATATATCAAATCATAATAATAGACCACAAGATTTCATATTTCAATACACATCCCATACATAGAGATAAAAATCATTCATATGGTGAACACCTGGTAACCGACATTAACAAGATGCATATATAAGAATATCCCCATCATTCCGGGACACCCTTCGGATATGATATAAATTTCGAAGTACTAAAGCATCCGGTACTTTGGATGAGGTTTGTTAGGCCCAATAGATCTATCTTTAGGATTCGCGTCAATTAGGGTGTCTGTTCCCTAATTCTTAGATTACCAGACTTAATAAAAAGGGGCATATTCGATTTCGATAATTCAACCATAGAATGTAGTTTCACGTACTTGTGTCTATTTTGTAAATCATTTATAAAACCTGCATGTATTCTCATCCCAAAAATATTAGATTTTAAAAGTGGGACTATAACTCACTTTCACAGATTTTTACTTCGTCGGGAAGTAAGACTTGGCCACTGGTTGATTCACGAACCTATAACAATATATACATATATATATATATATATATATATATATATATATATATATATATATATATATATATATATATATATATATATATATATATATATATATATATATATATATATATATATATATATATCAAAGTATGTTCAAAATATATTTACAACACTTTTAATATATTTTGATGTTTTAAGTTTATTAAGTCAGCTGTCCTCGTTAGTAACCTACAACTAGTTGTCCACAGTTAGATGTACAGAAATAAATTGATAAATATTATCTTGAATCAATCCACGACCCAGTGTATACGTATCTCAGTATTGATCACAACTCAAACTATATATATTTTGGAATCAACCTCAACCCTGTATAGCTAACTCCAACATTCACATATAGAGTGTCTATGGTTGTTCCGAAATATATATAGATGTGTCGACATGATAGGTCGAAACATTGTATACGTGTCTATGGTATCTCAAGATTACATAATATACAATACAAGTTGATTAAGTTATGGTTGGAATAGATTTGTTACCAATTTTCACGTAGCTAAAATGAGAAAAATTATCCAATCTTGTTTTACCCATAACTTCTTCATTTTATATCCGTTTTGAGTGAATCAAATTGCTATGGTTTCATATTGAACTCTATTTTATGAATCTAAACAGAAAAAGTATAGGTTTATAGTCGGAAAAATAAGTTACAAGTCGTTTTTGTAAAGGTAGTCATTTCAGTCGAAAGAACGACGTCTAGATGACCATTTTAGAAAACATACTTCCACTTTGAGTTTAACCATAATTTTTGGATATAGTTTCATGTTCATAATAAAAATCATTTTCTCAGAATAACAACTTTTAAATCAAAGTTTATCATAGTTTTTAATTAACTAACCCAAAACAGCCCGCGGTGTTACTACGACGGCGTAAATCCGGTTTTACGGTGTTTTTCGTGTTTCCAGGTTTTAAATCATTAAGTTAGCATATAATATAGATATAGAACATGTGTTTAGTTGATTTTAAAATTCAAGTTAGAAGGATTAACTTTTGTTTGCGAACAAGTTTAGAATTAACTAAACTATGTTCTAGTGATTACAAGTTTAAACCTTCGAATAAGATAGCTTTATATGTGTGAATAGAATGATGTTATGAACATCATTACTACCTTAAGTTCCTTGGATAAACCTACTGGAAAAGGGAAAAATGGATCTAGCTTCAACGGATCCTTGGATGGCTCGAAGTTCTTGAAGCAGAATCATGACACGAAAACAAGTTCAAGTAAGATCATCACTTGAAATAAGATTGTTATAGTTATAGAAATTGAACCAAAGTTTGAATATGATTATTACCTTGTATTAGAATGATAACCTACTGTAAGAAACAAAGATTTCTTGAGGTTGGATGATCACCTTACAAGATTGGAAGTGAGCTAGCAAACTTGAAAGTATTCTTGATTTTATGTAACTAGAACTTGTAAAATATATGAAGAACACTTAGAACTTGAAGATAGAACTTGAGAGAGATCAATTAGATGAAGAAAATTGAAGAATGAAAGTGTTTGTAGGTGTTTTTGGTCGTTGGTGTATGGATTAGATATAAAGGATATGTAATTTTGTTTACATGTAAATAAGTCATGAATGATTACTCATATTTTTGTAATTTTATGAGATATTTCATGCTAGTTGCCAAATGATGGTTCCCACATGTGTTAGGTGACTCACATGGGCTGCTAAGAGCTGATCATTGGAGTGTATATACCAATAGTACATATATCTAAAAGCTGTGTATTGTACGAGTACGAATACGGGTGCATACGAGTAGAATTGTTGATGAAACTGAACGAGGATGTAATTGTAAGCATTTTTGTTAAGTAGAAGTATTTTGATAAGTGTCTTGAAGTCTTTCAAAAGTGTATGAATACATATTAAAACACTACATGTATATACATTTTAACTGAGTCGTTAAGTCATCGTTAGTCGTTACATGTAAATGTTGTTTTGAAACCTTTAGGTTAATGATCTTGTTGAATGTTGTTAACCCATTGTTTTTTATAACAAATGAGATGTTAAATTGTTATATTATCATGATATTATGATATATAATATATCTCAGTATGATGTATATACAGTTAAATGTCGTTACAACGATAATCGTTACATATATGTCCAAATCATTAAGTTAGTAGTCTTATTTTTACATATGTATTTCATTGTTAATACACTTAATAATATATTTACTTATCATTTAACATAATTAACCAAGTGTATCAATATCTTAATATGATTCATATGTACCTAGTAAGACGTTGTTATAACGATAATCGTTATATATATCGTTTTCGAGTTTCTTAAATTAATAGTCTCATTTTTATGTATATAACTCATTGTTAAAATACCTAATGAGATACATACTTATAATAAAACATGTTAACTATATATATAACCATATATATGTCATCGTATAGTTTTTACAAGTTTTAACGTTCGTGAATCACCGGTCAACTTGGGTGGTCAATTGTCTATATGAAACATATTTCAATTAATCAAGTCTTAACAAGTTTGATTGCTTAACATGTTGGAAACATTTAATCATGTAAATATCAATCTCAATTAATATATATAAACATGGAAAAGTTTGGGTCACTACAGTACCTACCCGTTAAATAAATTTCGTCCCGAAATTTTAAGCTGTTGAAGGTGTTGACGAATCTTCTGGAAATAGATGCGGGTATTTCTTCTTCATCTGATCTTCACGCACCCAGGTGAACTCGGGTCCTCTACGAGCATTCCATCGAACCTTAACAATTGGTATCTTGTTTTGCTTAAGTCTTTTAACCTCACGATCCATTATTTCGATGAGTTCTTCGATGAATTGAAGTTTTTCGTTGATTTGGATTTCATCTAACGGAATAGTGAGATCTTCTTTAGCAAAACATTTCTTCAAATTCGAGACGTGGAAAGTGTTATGTACAGCCGCGAGTTGTTGAGGTAACTCAAGTCGGTAAGCTACTGGTCCGACACGATCAATAATCTTGAATGGTCCAATATACCTTGGATTTAATTTCCCTCGTTTACCAAATCGAACAACGCCTTTCCAAGGTGCAACTTTAAGCATGACCATCTCTCCAATTTCAAATTCTATATCTTTTCTTTTAATGTCAGCGTAGCTCTTTTGTCGACTTTGGGCGGTTTTCAACCGTTGTTGAATTTGGATGATCTTCTCGGTAGTTTCTTGTATAATCTCCGGACCCGTAATCTGTCTATCCCCCACTTCACTCCAACAAATCGGAGACCTGCACTTTCTACCATAAAGTGCTTCAAACGGCGCCATCTCAATGCTTGAATGGTAGCTGTTGTTGTAGGAAAATTCTGCTAACGGTAGATGTCGATCCCAACTGTTTTCGAAATCAATAACACATGCTCGTAGCATGTATTCAAGTGTTTGTATCGTCCTTTCGCTCTGCCCATCAGTTTGTGGATGATAGGCAGTACTTATGTCTAGACGAGTTCCTAATGCTTGCTGTAATGTCTGCCAGAATCTTGAAATAAATCTACCATCCCTATCAGAGATAATAGAGATTGGTATTCCATGTCTGGAGACGACTTCCTTCAAATACAGTCGTGCTAACTTCTCCATCTTGTCATCTTCTCTTATTGGCAGGAAGTGTGCTGATTAGGTGAGACGATCAACTATTACCCAAATAGTATCAAAACCACTTGCAGTCCTTGGCAATTTAGTGATGAAATCCATGGTAATGTTTTCCCATTTCCATTCCGGGATTTCGGGTTGTTGAAGTAGACCTGATGGTTTCTGATGCTCAGCTTTGACCTTAGAACACATCAAACATTCTCCTACGTATTTAGCAACATCGGCTTTCATACCCGGCCACCAAAAATGTTTCTTGAGATCCTTGTACATCTTCCCCATTCCTGGATGTATTGAGTATCTGGTTTTATGAGCTTCTCTAAGTACCATTTCTCTCATATCTCCAAATTTTGGTACCCAAATCCTTTCAGCCCTATACCGGGTTCCGTCTTCCCGAATATTAAGATGCTTCTCCGATCCTTTGGGTATTTCATCCTTTAAATTTCCCTCTTTTAAAACTCCTTGTTGCGCCTCCTTTATTTGAGAAGTAAGGTTATTATGAATCATTATATTCATAGATTTTACTCGAATGGGTTCTCTGTCCTTCCTGCTCAAGGCATCGGCTACCACATTTGCCTTCCCCGGGTGGTAACGAATCTCAAAATCGTAATCATTCAATAATTCAATCCACCTACGCTGCCTCATATTCAGTTGTTTCTGATTAAATATGTGTTGAAGACTTTTGTGGTCGGTATATATAATACTTTTGACCCCATATAAGTAGTGCCTCCAAGTCTTTAATGCAAAAACAACCGCACCTAATTCCAAATCATGCGTCTTATAATTTTGTTCGTGAATCTTCAATTGTCTAGACGCATAAGCAATCACCTTCGTTCGTTGCATTAATACACAACCGAGACCTTGCTTTGATGCGTCACAATAAATCACAAAATCATCATTCCCTTCAGGCAATGACAATATAGGTGCCGTAGTTAGCTTTTTCTTCAATAACTGAAACGCTTTCTCTTGTTCATCATTCCATTCAAATTTCTTCCCTTTATGCGTTAATGCAGTCAAGGGTTTTGCTATTCTGGAAAAGTCTTGGATGAACCTTCTGTAGTAACCAGCTAGTCCTAAAAACTGGCGTATGTGTTTCGGAGTTTTCGGGGTTTCCCACTTTTCAACAGTTTCTATCTTTGCCGGATCCACCTTAATACCTTCTTTGTTCACTATGTGACCGAGGAATTGAACTTCTTCTAACCAAAATGCACACTTTGAAAACTTAGCGTACAATTTTTCCTTCCTCAATACTTCTAACACCTTTCTCAAATGTTCACCGTGTTATTGGTCATTCTTTGAGTAAATAAGTATGTCATCAATGAAAACAATGACAAACTTGTCAAGGTATGGTCCACACACTCGGTTCATAAGGTCCATGAACACAGCTGGTGCATTAGTTAAACCAAACGGCATGACCATAAACTCGTAATGACTGTAACGTGTTCTGAAAGCAGTATTTGGAATATCATCTTCTTTCACCCGCATTTGATGATATCTTTGAATAAACAGACGAGCCTTGTAGTTGATCAAATAAGTCGTCGATTCTCGGTAGTGGATAGCGGTTCTTGATGGTAAGTTTGTTCAAATCTCGGTAGTCGATACACAACCTGAATGTACCATCTTTCTTCTTGACAAACAAAACAGGACCTCCCCACGGTGATGTGCTTGGTCGAATGAAACCACGCTCTAAAAGTTCTTGTAATTGGCTTTGCAGTTCTTTCATCTCGCTGGGTGCGAGTCTGTAAGGAGCACGTGCTATTGGTGCAGCTCCTGGTACAAGATCTATTTGAAATTCAACGGATCGATGTGGGGGTAATCCCGGTAATTCTTTCAGAAATACATCGAGAAATTCTTTTGCAATGGGAACATCATTGATGCTCTTTTCTTCAGTTTGTACTTTCTCAACGTGTGCTAGAACAGCATAGCAACCTTTTCTTATTAGTTTTTGTGCCTTCAAATTACTAATAAGATGTAGCTTCGTGTTGCCCTTTTCTCCGTACACCATTAAGGGTTTTCCTTTTTCTCGTATAATGCGAAGTGCATTTTTGTAACAAACGATCTCTGCTTTCACTTCTTTCAACCAGTCCATACCGATTATCACATCAAAACTCCCTAACGCTACTGGTATCAAATCAATCTTAAATGTTTCGCTAACCAGTTTAATTTCTCGATTCCGACATATATTATCTGCTGAAATTAATTTACCATTTGCTAATTCGAGTAAAAATTTACTATCCAAAGGCGTCAATGGACAACTTAATTTAGCACAAAAATCTCTACTCATATAGCTTCTATCCGCACCCGAATCAAATAAAACGTAAGCAGATTTATTGTCAATAAGAAACGTACCCGTAACAAGCTCCGGGTCTTCTTGTGCCTCTGCCGCATTAATATTGAAAACTCTTCCGCGGCCTTGTCCATTCGTGTTCTCCTGGTTCGGGCAATTTCTAATAATGTGGCCCGGTTTTCCACATTTATAACAAACTACATTGGCATAACTTGCTCCGCCATTACTCGTTCCGACACCATTTGTTCCTTTCGTTCTATTAAACCCTGGTCCGTAGACCTCACACTTCGCCGCGCTATGACCATTTCTTTTACACTTGTTGCAAAATTTGGTGCAGAACCCCGAGTGATACTTTTCACACCTTTGGCATAGCTGCTTCTGATTGTTGTTGTTGTTGCGGTTATTATTGTTATTGGGATGATTGTTGTATTTGCTGTTGCTGTCGTTGTTGTTGTTGTTGTTGGGCCGTTTGTTGTAGTTGCGATTGATGTTGCGATTGTTGGGATAATTGTTGCGACTATTGTTGTAATTGCTGTTGTTGTTGTATTGGTGATTCTTATCACCGTTTTCCTCCCACTTTCTTTTGACTTTCTTCACATTGGCCTCTTCAGCAGTCTGTTCTTTAATTCTTTCTTCAATCTGGTTCACTAGTTTGTGAGCCATTCTACATGCCTGTTGTATAGAGGCGGGCTCGTGTGAACTTATATCTTCTTGGATTCTTTCCGGTAATCCTTTCACAAATGCGTCGATCTTCTCTTCCTCATCTTCGAATGCTCCCGGACACAATAGGCACAATTCTGTGAATCGTCTTTCGTACGTGGTAATATCAAATCCTTGGGTTCGTAACCCTCTAAGTTCTGTCTTGAGCTTATTGACCTCGGTTCTGGGACAGTACTTCTCGTTCATCAAGTGCTTGAATGCTGACCACGGTAGTGCGTACGCATCGTCTTGTCCCACTTGCTCTAGATAGGTATTCCACCATGTTAACGCAGAACCTGTGAAGGTATGCATAGCGTACTTCACTTTGTCCTCTTCAGTACACTTACTTATGGCAAACACCGATTCGACCTTCTCGGTCCACCGTTTCAATCCGATCGGTCCTTTGGTTCCATCAAATTCCAAAGGTTTGCAGGCAGTGAATTCTTTGTAGGTGCATCCTACACGATTTCCTGTACTGCTAGATCCAAGGTTATTGTTGGTATGTAGCGCAGCCTGTACTGCGGCTATGTTTGAAGCTAGAAAAGTACGGAATTCCTCTTCATTCATATTCACGGTGTGTCGAGTAGTCGGTGCCATTTCCTTCAAAATAGTCAAATGGAACAAGTTAATCATACAGAATATTAAGAGTAGTTAATAGTATTTCGTAGCATAATATGAACTCAAAAAGCTTTTTCTTCATATTAGTGTTTTATAAGTTTAAATTCGGGTAGTACCTACCCGTTAAGTTCATACTTAGGAGCTAATATACAATTCAACTACTACAATTCTATATGAAAAACTGATTATAATAATATTTCGCGTTCAAACTTTTACACAATATTTTACAAACTTACAATACCGCTAATTTTACATATAGCATGAAATATAGCACACAATAAATTTGATACAAGATGGTTGTGAAGATAATTCTAGCTAGTACACAAGTCGTTCAGCAAAGGCAATAAAGACACGTAATTCATACGTCCAGAAACAAGTCATGCATTCTGGTTTTACTAGGACTACTTCCCATCCTTGGTCTTGTGGAACATAACCGTTATGGCCGTTGATAAGACAGCGTGTTGTAACGTCGTCAAAGGGACGAGGGTTACGTAATGTCCAACAGTCCCGTAACAATCTAAAAACCTCATTTCTTACCCCAATTACCGACTCCGTCACTTGTGGAAACGTTTTGTTTAATAGTTGTAGCCCGATGTTCTTGTTCTCACTTTGGTGAGAAGCGAACATTACTAATCCGTAAGCATAACATGCTTCTTTATGTTGCATGTTAGCCGCTTTTTCTAAATCACGAAGTCCAATATTCGGATATATTGAGTCAAAATAATTTCTTAACCCGTTGCGTAAAATAGCATTTGGGTTCCCCGCAATATATGCGTCAAAGTAAACACATCGTAACTTATGGGTTTCCCAATGTGATATCCCCCATCTTTCAAACGAAAGTCTCTTATAAACCAAGACATTCTTGGAACGTTCTTCGAATGTCTTACAAACTGATCTCGCCTTAAATAGTTGTGCCGAGGAATTCTGACCGACTCTAGACAAGATTTCATCAATCATGTCTCCGGGTAGGTCTCTTAAAATATTGGGTTGTCTATCCATTTTGTGTTTTTATACTGTAAAATAGACAAGAGTTAGATTCATAAAAAAAAATATACTTATTAATACAAGCAATTTTTACATATATCATAAAGCATAAGCACACTATATTACATATATTACACCACACGAATACAACTATCTTATTCTGACTTGCTTGTTTCTTCTTCTTCGGTTTTGGTTCGTTTTGCCAAGTTTCTAGGGATATATGATGTTCCCCTAATACGACCCGTCGTTTTCCACATTGGTTTAGAAAAACCTGGTGGTTTAGAGGTTCCCGGGTCATTGTTACAACTTAAGGACTTCGGGGGTTGACGGTACATATAAAGTTCATCGGGGTTGGAATTCGATTTCTCTATTTTTATGCCCTTTTCATTATTATTTTCTTTTGCCTTTTTAAATTCAGTTGGGGTAATTTCTATAACATCATCGGAATTCTCGTCGGAATCCGATTCATCGGAGAATTGGTAATCCTCCCAATATTTTGCTTCCTTGGCGGAAACACCATTGACCATAATTAACCTTGGTCGGTTGGTTGAGGATTTTCTTTTACTTAACCGTTTTATTATTTCCCCCACCGGTTCTATTTCTTCATCCGGTTACGATTCTTCTTCCGGTTCCGATTCTTCTTCCGGTTCCGACTCTTCTTCCGGTTCCTCTTCGGGAACTTGTGAACCAGTCCACGAATTATTCCAATTTACATTTGACTCTTCATTATTATTAGGTGAGTCAATGAGACTTGTTCTAGAGGTAGACATCTATCACATAATATCAAACGCGTTAAGAGATTAATATATCACATAATATTCACATGTTAAAAATATATAGTTTCCAACAAAATTTGTTAAGCAATCATTTTTCAAGTAAACACGGTCGAAGTCCAGACTCACTAATGCATCCTAACAAACTCGATAAGACACACTAATGCAAAATTCTGGTTCTCTAAGACCAACGCTCGGATACCAACTGAAATGTCCCGTTCTTATTGATTAAAAACGTTCCATATTAATTGATTTCGTTGCGAGGTTTTGACCTCTATATGAGACGTTTTTCAAAGACTGCATTCATTTTTAAAACAAACCATAACCTTTATTTCATAGATAAAGGTTTTAAAAAGCTTTACGTAGATTATCAAATAATGGTAATCTAAAATATCCTGTTTACACACGACCATTACATAATGGTTTACAATACAAATATGTTACAACAAAATAAGTTTCTTGAATGCAGTTTTTACACAATATCATACAAGCATGGACTCCAAATCTCGTCCTTATTTAAGTATGCGACAGCGGAAGCTCTTAATAATCACCTGAGAATAAACATGCTTAAAACGTCAACAAAAATGTTGGTGAGTTATAGGTTTAACCTATATATATCAAATCATAATAATAGACCACAAGATTTCATATTTCAATACACATCCCATACATAGAGATAAAAATCATTCATATGGTGAACACCTGGTAACCGACATTAACAAGATGCATATATAAGAATATCCCCATCATTCCGGGACACCCTTCGGATATGATATAAATTTCGAAGTACTAAAGCATCCGGTACTTTGGATGGGGTTTGTTAGGCCCCATAGATCTATCTTTAGGATTCGCGTCAATTAGGGTGTCTGTTCCCTAATTCTTAGATTACCAGACTTAATAAAAAGGGGCATATTCGATTTCGATAATTCAACCATAGAATGTAGTTTCACGTACTTGTGTCTATTTTGTAAATCATTTATAAAACCTGCATGTATTCTCATCCCAAAAATATTAGATTTTAAAAGTGGGACTATAACTCACTTTCACAGATTTTTACTTCGTCGGGAAGTAAGACTTGGCCACTGGTTGATTTACGAACCTATAATAATATATACATATATATATATACATCAAAGTATGTTCAAAATATATTTACAACACTTTTAATATATTTTGATGTTTTAAGTTTATTAAGTCAGCTGTCCTCGTTAGTAACCTACAACTAGTTGTCCACAGTTAGATGTACAGAAATAAATTGATAAATATTATCTTGAATCAATCCACGACCCAGTGTATACGTATCTCAGTATTGATCACAACTCAAACTATATATATTTTGGAATCAACCTCAACCCTGTATAGCTAACTCCAACATTCACATATAGAGTGTCTATAGTTGTTCCGAAATATATATAGATGTGTCGACATGATAGGTCGAAACATTGTATACGTGTCTATGGTATCTCAAGATTACATAATATACAATACAAGTTGATTAAGTTATGGTTGGAATAGATTTGTTACCAATTTTCACGTAGCTAAAATGAGAAAAATTATCCAATCTTGTTTTACCCATAACTTCTTCATTTTATATCCGTTTTGAGTGAATCAAATTGCTATGGTTTCATATTGAACTCTATTTTATGAATCTAAACAGAAAAAGTATAGGTTTATAGTCGGAAAAATAAGTTACAAGTCGTTTTTGTAAAGGTAGTCATTTCAGTCGAAAGAACGACGTCTAGATGACCATTTTAGAAAACATACTTCCACTTTGAGTTTAACCATAATTTTTGGATATAGTTTCATGTTCATAATAAAAATCATTTTCTCAGAATAACAACTTTTAAATCAAAGTTTATCATAGTTTTTAATTAACTAACCCAAAACAGCCCGCGGTGTTACTACGACGGCGTAAATCCGGTTTTACGGTGTTTTTCGTGTTTCCAGGTTTTAAATCATTAAGTTAGCATATCATATAGATATAGAACATGTGTTTAGTTGATTTTAAAATTCAAGTTAGAAGGATTAACTTTTGTTTGCGAACAAGTTTAGAATTAACTAAACTATGTTCTAGTGATTACAAGTTTAAACCTTCGAATAAGATAGCTTTATATGTGTGAATCGAATGATGTTATGAACATCATTACTACCTTAAGTTCCTTGAATAAACCTACTGGAAAAGAGAAAAATGGATCTAGCTTCAACGGATCCTTGGATGGCTCGAAGTTCTTGAAGCAGAATCATGACACGAAAACAAGTTCAAGTAAGATCATCACTTGAAATAAGATTGTTATAGTTATAGAAATTGAACCAAAGTTTGAATATGATTATTACCTTGTATTAGAATGATAACCTACTGTAATAAACAAAGATTTCTTGAGGTTGGATGATCACCTTACAAGATTGGAAGTGAGCTAGCAAACTTGAAAGTATTCTTGATTTTATGTAACTAGAACTTGTAAAATATATGAAGAACACTTAGAACTTGAAGATAGAACTTGAGAGAGATCAATTAGATGAAGAAAATTGAAGAATGAAAGTGTTTGTAGGTGTTTTTGGTCGTTGGTGTATGGATTAGATATAAAGGATATGTAATTTTGTTTTCATGTAAATAAGTCATGAATGATTACTCATATTTTTGTAATTTTATGAGATATTTCATGCTAGTTGCCAAATGATGGTTCCCACATGTGTTAGGTGACTCACATGGGCTGCTAAGAGCTGATTATTGGAGTGTATATACCAATAGTACATATATCTAAAAGCTGTGTATTGTACGAGTACGAATACGGGTGCATACGAGTAGAATTGTTGATGAAACTGAACGAGGATGTAATTGTAAGCATTTTTGTTAAGTAGAAGTATTTTGATAAGTGTCTTGAATTCTTTCAAAAGTGTATGAATACATATTAAAACACTACATGTATATACATTTTAACTGAGTCGTTAAGTCATCGTTAGTCGTTACATGTAAATGTTGTTTTGAAACCTTTAGGTTAATGATCTTGTTGAATGTTGTTAACCCATTGTTTTTTATAACAAATTATATGTTAAATTGTTATATTATCATGATATTATGATATATAATATATCTCAGTATGATGTTTATACAGTTAAATGTCGTTACAACGATAATCGTTACATATATGTCTCGTTTCGAAATCATTAAGTTAGTAGTCTTATTTTTACATATGTATTTCATTATTAATACACTTAATAATATATTTACTTATAATTTAACATAATTAACCAAGTGTATCAATATCTTAATATGATTCATATGTACCTAGTAAGACGTTGTTATAACGATAATCGTTATATATATCGTTTTCGAGTTTCTTAAATTAATAGTCTCATTTTTATGTATATAACTCATTTTTAAAATACCTAATGAGATACATACTTATAATAAAACATGTTAACTATATATATAACCATATATATGTCATCGTATAGTTTTTACAAGTTTTAACGTTCGTGAATCACCGGTCAACTAGGGTGGTCAATTGTCTATATGAAACATATTTCAATTAATCAAGTCTTAACAAGTTTGATTGCTTAACATGTTGGAAACAATTAATCATGTAAATATCAATCTCAATTAATATATATAAACATGGAAAAGTTTGGGTCACTACAATCAGTGGCTCACCGTTTCCTTGTGGTATACGAAGTGCTTTATCTCCACATATAATATCGGCCCTTATCTTACTCAACCAATCCATACCGACGATCACGTCAAAACTTCCCAATTTGATGGGTATCAAATCAATTTTGAAATCTGCACCAGCTATGTTGATAATAGCTCCTCGACTAATATGGTCAACTTTTTCAAGTTTTCCATTGGCGACCTCGACAAGCATACTCTCTTTTAACGGGACTAAAGACCAATTAATCTTATCACAAAAATGTCTATATACATAACTTCTATCTGCACCAGTATCAAACAAGACAGAAGCTAAAAGATTGTTGATTTTGAATATACCTGTCACCAAGTCGGGGTTTTCGTGTGCGTCCTTTGCATTAACATTGAAAGCTCGAGTGCGCGGTGGTCCACCATCTTTTCGCTTATTTGGACACGCATTTCTGAAATGGCCTGTATGCCCGCATTCGTAACACTTCTTCGGCCCGTTGGTGTTCAGCTTCCCATTCAAAGTGGTGACCTTGCAGTCCTTTCCAACATGCCCAGACCGTTGGCACTTCTCGCAGACAACATTGCAATACCCAGTGTGGTGTTTGTAACACCTCTTGCATTGAGGTAGGGTTCCCTTATAGTTCGGGTTGGAGTTGGTGTTGTTGTTGGGGTTGGGGTTTCCACCGTCGTTGTTTCCTCTAAAACCCTCATGTCGTTTCGCCGGGTTTTGATCATAGTTCCTTCCCCTTTTGTTGTTTTTGTTGTGGTTATACCATTTGCGCTTCTCACTAGTACCCGCTTCAGATTTAGTTTTCTCCGGTTCATCAATGGTTATTTGATTCCTTAAAGTATGCGCCATGCGCATTGCTTCGAGAACATTCGGCAGTTTGGATGAGGTGACATTTCCCTTAATGCTCTTAAGGAGTCCCCAGAAGTATCTCTCCATTCGCTTGAATTCTGGGGTGACCATTGTCGGACACATCAGGGCTAGTTCTAAAAATCTCCTATTGTAACTATCAAGGTCATTCCCAACGGCCTTTAACTGCATGAATTCCATCTCCATCTTTTGTATTTCGGTTCTCGAACAATACTCCTCAATCATGGCACACTTAAATTCTTCCCATGGCGTAGCATACGCCTCATCAATGCCTTGTGCCTATGCCATTGTATTCCACCATGTGAGCGCGCCGTCAGATAGCGTGCAAGAAACAAATTTGGTTTTGTTGTCCTCCGAACAGTTGCTAACTCGGAATACTGATTCAAGTTTCTCGAACCATCTGGTGAGACCAACCGGTCCCTCAGTGCCGCTGAAGTTATGTGGTTTACAGCTCTGGAATTCCTTGTAAGTACACCCATTTCGAACGGGTTGATTAACCGGTGGTGGTGGAGGTGGCGGTGGAGCTTGGAGTTTCATTTCTGCAATGGCTGCGGCTACACGTTCTTGGATCATCTCTTCAATTTGAGAAGCAGTAGGTGTGGATCGACCGTTAGCCATGGTGTTCTATACAAACATTTTGACTCAAGTCAAAATCCAGCATTCAATATATAATAATATAGTATATAACAACCAACATGTAAACAGCACAACACATGTTAATTAAGTAACGCAAGTTGTTACAAGTACCGCAAAACACCATACAGTAACGTAAATAGAACACTTGTGCAAAAAGTAACATCACAAAGTTTCCATTCATTAATAATAAGTTTCATACATCATGATAGATTCGTACAATACATAAGTGAAATATGAAACTACAACTAGATTACATCATGAAATCTAATACAAAAGGTCCTACGGTGAAGGTGGGTGTAGGATGTCTAAAACCTGAGCCAACTGCTCCTCGAGCTCAGTAACCCGAGCTCGGAGGATTCCCATGAAAGGACCCGTTCATATACATTATAAACGATTCACAATAGTTAATTACATCGTGAGGTATTTGACCTCTATATGATACACTTTACAAACATTGCATTCGTTTTTAAAAGACAAACTTTCTTTACATCGAAAATTGACAGGTATGCATACCATTTCATAATATCCAATATTCAACTATAATTGACTTAATGATAATCTTGATGAACTCAATGACTCGAATGCAACATCTTTCAAAATATGCCATGAATGGCTCCAGTAAGATCTCTAAAATGAGCTAATGCACAGCGGAAGATTTCTTTAATACCTGAGAATAAACATGCTTTAAAGTGTCAACCAAAAGGTTGGTGAGTTCATTAGTTTATCATCAATATTCATTTTCATCATTTTTATAGACCACAAGATTTTCATTTCCATTTCTCATAAATAAACATCCCATACATAGAGATAAAAATCATTCATATGGATTGAACACCTGGTAACCGACATTCACAAAATGCATATAAGAATATCCCCATCATTCCGGGATCCTCCATCGGACATGATATAAATTTCGAAGTACTAAAGCATCCGGTACTTTGGATGGGGCTTGTTGTGCCCGATAGATCTATCTTTAGGATTCGCGTCAATTAGGGTGTCTGTTCCCTAATTCTTAGATTACCAGACTTAATAAAAAGGGGCAATATTCGATTTCGATAATTCAACCATATAATGTAGTTTCGATTACTTGTGTCTATTTCGTAAAACATTTATAAAAATTGCGCATGTATTCTCAGCCCAAAAATATAAAGGGTAAAAAGGCAAATGAAAACTCACCATACTGTATTTTGTAGTAAAAATACATATAACATCATTGAACAAATGTAAGGTTGACCTCGGATTCACGAACCTATATTAATTATATATATTTATATATTAGTCAATATTTGTCTAACAAATTAAGTCAAGTCATAGTGTACCACAATCCTAATGCTCGAGTCTGACTCAACAGTATAGTAACATGTTATATTACTCATGCTCAGTTAAAATTCTAGTAAAAGGTGACGTGTGAAACAACGTAACACAAATGGTTTCATTATCATAAAATAGTATTTTAGTTTTTAGAGAAAGTCAACACAAAAAAATTAACTCAAAAGTTAACGGGAAAAGTCAAAGTTCAAAGTCAAAAGTCCAAGGTTAAAGTAAAAACGAGGTCGCATGCAAAAATACAATAACTTATACAAAAATGATTTTTTTGGTCAAACATGACTAAACGGCCACTTCAGCGATTTTTAGAAAAATTATCGGAGCTCCGATTGATAAACGGCCAAAGATAAAAGTTACACATTACCAAAAAGATTAAGAATAAATGTTACAGAAATAAACTAAACCTAGACAACTCGTAGTTGCCAACGCGGTTTCGGCGTTTCAAAGTTAATTTTTCAGCTTTAATAAATTTACAAAAGTGACCGAGTAGCCTACTTTGGAGATTTTTAGAAAATTTCTCGAAACTCGGATTGACAAACGGTCAAATCCTGCAAATTCTTGTTACCACAAAGATATAACATGATTTTTGGCTAAAGTAAACACACATCAGGCCGACCATGACAACTGCTACAAAACTGACATTTTTAAATAAAAAGTTTCAGCTCTTTTCAGAAATTTAAAATGTGACCAAACAGTCAACTTTGACGATTTTTAGAAAAATTGTCGAGACTCGAATTGACAAACGGCCAGAGTCATTTGTTAGACCTTACAGAAAAGAATTCAGTGGTATTTTTTTTTAAATCTGAAACAACGCAGACCAGCGAGAATTTCAGTTCCCTTTTCGACATTTCATCAAAATTTGCAAAACTTCTTTTGTCCATAACTTGACAACCGTTCAACGAAACGAGACGTGATTTATATGAAAATTCATCTACTCGACGAGTAGGATCTAAATAACCACTTTTTATAACCCAGAAAATTAGTTCACTAATTATCATCAGCAATTTTAATTACGAAATTAATTATACAATTCGTTTATTTCATAACTTTCTAACCGTTCATCGAATCCATTCGATATCTAAATGAAAAGTTCTTAATTTTTCGCTAGCTTTCCAAGGACATGCATATCTTATATCTTATCTCAACCGCATATGTAATTAATTCAAGATTTAACATAACCTATCTAAGGGCAATATCAAAAGTACAAGCATGCATAATCCTATTTTCTCGAGCACTAGTCAGGGATACACTATCAGTATGTAAAAATTAAATTATGAGTACTCACGTATCAATATTGAGATTCAATATTGCAGGAAAGGTACGTAAACGCAACGAAGATGATAAATACTAGATTGACCTCACGAGCATAACTCCCGAACATTACCCATAACCTCCATAGCTATAACCCATAATTTCCTTAGCTCTATCTCACTCATAAAACACGTTTTGAAAACACGCGAGCAGAACCCCGTCGTAGTATTTTATGTATAATACTAATAATAATAACCTTAATACTACTAATTAAGATTAATAACAATATTAATCTTAATATTAATATTAATTCTAATAATAATAATAATGATAATTAAAATTATATATAGAGAGAGTAAAGGGATGCGAAAGACAGAATGCAAATGAATCTGAATAAGAGTTCATTTGCTTAAATAATATGTGGCCTCACTTTACTTTACTTTCCAGCTGGTATCCAATTCACAATCTTGCCGACACTTCGTAATTCATATTCATATCATATGTATTACATAGGTTTAATATTATTTAATATTTAATATATTTAATCTTTAGAATTAATTAAATATTATATTATATTTACGCTCATGGTAAAGATATAATTTTTACAAAAACGACACGGTCGTGGTCTCATGACTCATGTACCACTTTCGGTTTTTCGAGCGCACTTTCGTACGTCTAGAAAACTAGCCTTTTACGTTACGCGACGCGTAACTTTAATAATAATTTGACTTATTTATCAAAAATTTACTTTATGAAAAATGTAACTTATAAAATTGAGCGTTGTGGTCATTTCCTTCTATAAATCAAAGTCTCGTTGTTTGTCAAAATATTTTATTTTAAATTAAACGTTTTGTGACATGTACCTTTATTAATAACTAGACTTAAGTTAACTAAAAACTAACCCACTCAAAGTGTAACTTAATCTTTTGAGTGTTTTGGTCATTTCCTTTTATAATTCATAATCTTGTTATTTATCAAAGCCTATTTATTAATATTAGTTTAAAATCAAAACGTTTTATGACTAATTTAAAATATATAATTAAAATTTATCTAATAACATACTAGTTAACTTTTCAAAACTAATTATATTTCAAAGTTAGTTTTATAATCGTTTAGAAAATATTATAACACGTTTTGTTTATTCTTTAAGGCTTTAAATAGATCCAATTTCTTTATGCACTAACGTTTTTAAATATCAACCGCATCACTAAGAGAGTGTTACTATCGTGTGCTTAATGAATCTAGAAAACATATATTCTAAATACAAGTCGCAGGTTTTCTATATATATGACTAATAATCGAAATACCAACTTACGTTATTTAAATAAATATATTTTAATAACCAGTTCTATTATATCGAAAAACGTTTTCACACGTTTGAAAATAGATCAATCAATGTATTATGAAATTCAATTCTCCACTAACTTTTGTCTAACTCTCGATAAATGACACCTTGTTCTTATTTGAAGATCACTTCACCATTATTTCCGAATACCGTTAAAAGTAAGAGTTCTCTAATTCAAAGTGGACCTCATAACAGAGACTCGTAATCCTAATTCAATGTATTTGATGATTCAATCATTTGTTATTATCTTTTAATCTCGTCGATTAACTTACCTCGTACAAATACGTTCATGTAAAGTATTATTCATTCAATACCTTGATAGTATTTCCAAATTCATAAAATAGATCTCCTACCTTATTTTCATATTAACTAATCCGTTCAATGTTTCATTAATATAACTCAATTTAATAATCATACATATGTATACGTATATCTAATTAATTACACACAATTGTTCGTGAATCGTTAGGCATGGTCAACTGGTAATGGATATAGATTTCAGAACTTTCGAGACTCAATCATTACAAATTCTGCTTATCGTGTCGGGAATATATAAAGATTAAAGTTTAAATTTGATCAGAAATTTCCGGGTCATCACATCCCACATCCCTTGTCAATTCCTTAATAGTGGGAGATGGTGGGGCAGGTGGTGCTGGTGGTGCGGGTGGTGCCGGTGGTGCGGGTGGTGCAGACCTCACGAAACGAGGTGCAGACATTCCGTCTCCAGAAATAGTCAGTACGTAATGAGGTGCCTTACGTATCTGTGGGTCGGCAGGGTACGGCACAAGCCGTTTACGGGCGGTAACCTTACGACGCCGACCAAATGCGTCAGTGAAAGCACGGCCTCCGTTGATCCCCGGAATGATGGTACCGTCGAAGCGATACCGCTTCTTCGGCGGGGTGGAGGGTGGCTGAATAGATGCATCAGCATGGTCCTCATCATCACTGGAGTCTGATGAAGAATCATCTGATGAAGAATCGGCGGATGATGAGTCATCCGAATGATGTGGTGGTGGCACGGGTGGCTGAACTGGCAGTCCGAAGGCGGCCAACATCTCTCTGTGTCTGCCTGGCAGAATTGGCACTAAACGTCCATTAGCAGCGCGTCAGCACGGCATGCGCATATGGTTACGGAATGGCCCTTCCCCAAACTCCGCGAGAATCACAACACCACCGATGCGGGGCTGTGGCTCCGAGGATCCAGGAGCAGACGGAGCTGGAATCTCCGTAGGGTCCACATGTCCGCCAATAGTAGCCACTGGTGCCGGCGCACTACTACTAGCTACGGAAGACGAAGCGCCGGGGTCACTGGTGCGTAGCGGGATCGGTGTGTCGGCAGCAGCAGCAGGTGGGGTGGCTGACGAGTCTAAACTGCCCAAAATGATAGCAGGTGGAACATCCTACATCTGAACAAGGAAAAATAAATTTTCCATGTCAGTAAGTCATAAAGCAAGCACATATTAGGCCAACAGTTTAAATCATGTATAACAATAAGTAGCATGGCAATAATAACGAATCGTACGGAAGTAGCATGCAATCAAAAGCAGGTAATATCATATGGTAGTGAAATCATGTAGTAGCATATGGCATATAGCAGTAAAAGTAAGCAGCAGCATGCAGTAAGTTCAGCGGAAACAAGTAAACTAGCAAGTTGTAGATTAGTTCAATTAGTAAATCCTACTCGGGTCGGTCTTAGACTCACTAATGCAACCTAATTCCCTACAACCTGGCTCTGATACCAAATGTCATGCCCCGTACAAAACTATCGTGTACAAATCATCAACAACAGGATCATTACAAGGTTAAGTACTATATGCTGTAATAAAAGAAGTTGCATTCACGATAAAAAGGTGACGTCATAACCGACATCAAATGTTTTACACCAACAGTATGCTTCTACGAATAGCAAGCATGAATAAATGTATGTGACCCTTAGGTCGTTACAAAACATAGTTCAAAAGTAATTAAGTCTGAATGCAAGATAAACAATTCATGCGATGATAACACTAGAGCAGCGGGTGTCTACGGCAAGACTAGCACGACAGCGGAAGCAAATAACCTTAAGCACCTGAGAAAAACATGCTTAAAAATGTCAACACAAAGGTTGGTGAGCTATAGTTTAAGTATAACAGTAAGTAAGGTAGGCCACGAGATTTCAGTGCTACAAAGAGCGTTTCAAAACAGTATGATAAAGTATATGTTAACCGTGGGCACTTGGTAACTAACTTAACGTTTATACCCCCTGAAAGTACACTTGGCAAGTGCGTATGTCTAAGAAGTATTAAACACTCGTTAAATGCTAGCGCTACTAGCCCGAGTGGGGATGTCAAACCCTATGGATCCATATCTAAGATTCGCGTTCACCGGTTCAAAAACCAATGACTAAACGTTACCGAGCTAAAGGGAATGTTTCTACCGTTGTATAACCCACACATATATAAGTTTAAGTACTCGTGCCTAGTATGTAAAACATAAAATCCGCATGTATTCTCAGTTCCCAAAATAAGTTAAAGTAAAAAGGGAATGCTATAACTCACAATGATAAAGTAGCGGTAAAGTATGACTCGAAAAGTAAGCAAGTAATGAAGGTTGTCCAAAAGGGTCCTCAACCTAAGTCAAATAGTACTAAGTCAGTAATCATCTGAATAGGTTTAAAAGTATGTAAATAAGGTCTTAAGGGTCATCATCATTCATCATCAAACAAAAGGCGTAAAGTAAGTTTCGTTCATGAAAGTAGTTTAAAACAAAGGCTGACTTTGATCAGTGACCACGGCCTCTACCCTTACTGAATTAAGGTGAGACCAGTGTCCATGGCTCCGTATATGAGTCTTTTAAGTGTGGTAAAATTTACAGAAGCAAACTCGTCTTCGTTTGACCGTGGCGACGGTCTAAGTGCGAGTAGGTCAGAAATTTCTGCACAACGTTAAAAGGACATAGTGACCATCGGAGGGCCATAAATCCTAAACCGTAACTCGGATTAAGATGAGTCCTATATGAAAAGTTATCTACTCGAACAGAGCTATCTGAAAATCAAGGTTACATAGCGCAGGTGTACTGGTCTGTTACAGAAACCAGAAAACAGAAGGCAGAAGACAGAAAGCAGAAAAATAGTGGGTTCTGGTGGTCTCGGTGCTTGATGCTTATCATTGTTCTCATCCTTGATGCATATAGCTTCAAGTGTACAACTCGTTGATGTGTTTGCATCATTTTCACCAAGGTTTGACCATCATAACCCAAGTGTAAGTCTAAGACATGAAGCACAACTCACTTAAGAGTTGTATGAAGTTTGATGAACCAAAGTTACATCAAAGTCTTAGATCTAACACATACATGAACTTTAAAACTAATAATAAGTTATAAACTTGAAAGTGAACTTATGAAATCAAGATCTTAAGTTGTAGAACATAGTTCTTAGTTTGATCTTGAAGATCCAAGACTCAAAAGTCTAGATCAAGCATAAGTATACAAAGTTATAATTAAAAAGTTTCATTTACATGTTCTTGAACTAGTAAAGTTAACTTTTAGTTCAAGAGAAATGAGACCAAGACTAACTTGTAGTACTTGACCAACAACAACCAAAATCATAAAATTGAAGTGCAAGTAATGAAGTAGTAAACTAAATAAACAAGTTAATAAGTCATGGTTGTTCATACTTTAAAGATTCAAATCAAAGTTTGATCTTTAAGAAAGTAAACTTGAAGTTTACTTCATGAATCACAAGTATGAGTTACAACACATGAACTTTCTTTCTTTTTAAAACAATAAATGTAGAATCATAAACTAGTAAGTTTATGTTCTTGTGTTCTTGAAAATACAAGATATTATGAAGAATGAAACTAAAGAGTTTGATTCTTGGAAACTAGTAAGTAAATAATAACAAGTAACAAAGTAACAACAACTAACAACTACAAACAATTAACAACAAAGAACAAAGATGATGATGATTTAGGTGCTTAGTATTCGGTTTTTGGAGAAAAGAAAAGGAAGAACACAAGTCTTGCTACTTACAATTTGAGAGAGAAAAGAGAGAGAAGTTAAGATGCAAGTTGAAGTGTGTGTGAGAAGTGAAGAGTAGTATGAAGGAAGTAGTAAAAAAAAGAAACAAAACTCCCCTTATTCTAGCCAAAACCGACAGTTTAGAGGGAATAAGGAGGAAGAAGTTTGCACACTAGTTACTTGCAAGTAAAGTCTTAAAAAGTTGGATAAAAGAGGTAGTTTTATGGGAAAGATGTGGTAACTAGATCCTTAATGAAATAAACTAACTAGTTACAATACTAAATAATACTTACAAGTAGTATAAATGGGCTAGTTAATCCAACAAGGTGTAGGGTGGGTTTATAAGCTCATATTCATGAGTCCATTAACATTAAACAAGCCCAAGTTTCATTAATTCACAAGTTAAACCAATTAAAGCCCAAGTAACTAACTAATAACCATAGTTAATTAAAATAATTAATAAAACTTAATCATGAATGCAAATAATATCTAAAAATATTATTCGTGAAAGTTTCGTGTGTCACAAAGACGTTTCGGGCAATTAAAGTCAAGTACGGGCAATCATGGCAACATGTAAATGTAATAACATACATTTGTTTAATCACACATATTAATAATAATTATTATTAATAAATAAACATTGGAAAATCCAGGGTCGTTACATTACCCACCTGTTAAAGAAAATTTCGTCCCGAAATTTAAGCTGAGGTAGATGGAGGAGTCGGGAAAAGGTGAGGATACTTCCGCATCATTTGATCCTCTCGCTCCCAGGTAAACTCAGGTCCTCGTTTGGCATTCCATCGTACTCGGACGATTGGAATCTTGTTGCGTTTCAAAGTTTTGATCTCACGATCCATAATCTCGACAGGTTCTTCCACGAAGTGAAGTTTGTCATCAATAGTAAGTTCCTCAAGTGGTATAATAAGTTCGGGTGCAGCAAGACACTTCTTCAAGTTTGACACGTGGAAGGTAGGATGAACTGAGCTCAATTGTGCTGGTAGGTCCAAACGGTAAGCAACGGGTCCAACACGTTCCAAGATTTCAAAAGGACCAATGTATCGTGGGTTTAACTTTCCACGTTTTCCAAAGCGAATCACACCTTTCCAAGGTGCAACCTTCAACATTACACGATCACCAATGTTGAATTCAAAGTCTTTACGTTTAAGATCAGCATAACTCTTTTGGAAAATCCAGGGTCGTTACATAAAGGTTATAATATATAAAATTGTTCGATTACAATTATATGTATTAATGAATATATAAATGAAATAGGTTCGTGAATCCGAGGCCAACCCTATACTTGTTCAATGTCGTCATATGTATTTTTACTACAAAATACATTAGGTGAGTTTCATTTGCTCCCTTTTTAAATGATTTTGCAATATATATTTTTGGGACTGAGAATACATGCGCTGCTTTTATAAATGTTTTACGAAATAGACACAAGTAATCGAAACTACATTATATGGTTGAATGATCGAAGCCGAATATGCCCATTTTTGCTTGGTAGCCTAAGAATTAGTAAACCAGTCTACTAATTGACGCGAATCCTAAAGATAGATCTATTGGGCCTAACGAACCCCATCCAAAGTACCGGATGCTTTAGTACTTCGATGTTGTTTTTATCATATCCGAAGGATTTCCCGGAATGAAAGGGGATATTCTTATATGCATCTTGTTATTGTCGGTTACCAGGTGTTCACCATATGAATGATTTTTGTCTCTATGCAAGGGACGTATATTTATGAGAACTGGAAATGAAATTCTTGTGGTCTATTAAAATGATGAAAATGAATATTTATGATAAACTGATGAACTCACCAACCTTTTGGTTGACACTTTAAAGCATGTTTATTCTCAGGTATGAAAGAAATCTTCCGTTGTGCATTTGCTCATTTTAGAGATATTACTTGGAGTCATTCATGACATATTTCAAAAGACGTTGCATTCGAGTCGTTGAGTTCATCAAGATTTTATTAAGTCAATTATAGATGTATATATTATTAAAGGGTATGCATGCTGTCAACTTTCGATGTAAATGAAATTTGTCTTTTAAAAATGAATGCAATGTTTGTAAAATGTATCATATAGAGGTCAAGTACCTCGCAATGAAATCAACTATTGTGAATCGTTTATAATGTATATGAACGGGTCCTTTCAGTTGGTATCAGAGTGGTGGTCTTAGCGAACCAGGTCTTGCATTAGTGAAATGTCCCGTTCATATTGATTATAAACGTTCCATATTAATTGATTTCGTCGCGAGGTTTTGACCGCTATATGAGACGTTTTTCAAAGACTGCATTCATTTTTAAAACAACCATAACCTTTATTTTATCGATAAAGGTTTAAAAAGCATTACGTAGATTATCAAATAATGATAATCTAAAATATACCGTTTACACACGACCATTACATAATGGTTTACAATAAGAATATATTACATCAAAAATAAGTTTCTTGAATGCAGTTTTTACATGATATCATACAAGCATGGACTCCAAATCTTGTCATTATTTTAGTATGCAACAGCAGAAGCTCTTAATAATCACCTGAGAATAAACATGCTTTAAACGTCAACAAAAATGTTGGTGAGTTATAGGTTTAACCTATATATTTATCAATCGAAATAATAGACCACAAGATTTCATATTTCAATATACATCCCGTACATAAAGATAAAAAAAATCATTCATATGGTGAACACCTGGTAACCGACTTTAACAAGATGCATATAAGAATATCCCCTATCATTTCGGGAAATCCTTCGGACATGATAAAAACGAATTCGAAGTACTAAAGCATCCGGTACTTTGGATGGGGTTCGTTAGGCCTAATAGATCTATCTTTAGAATTCACGTCAATTAGTAGATCGGTTTACTAATTCTTAGGCTATCAAGCAAAAGGGGCATATTCGGCTTCGATCATTCACCCATATAATGTAGTTTCATTTACTTGTGTCTATTTCGTAAAATATTTATAAAACTGCATGTATTCTCATCCCAAAATATTATATTTTAAAAGTGGGACTATAACTCACTTTCACGGATTTTTACTTCGTCGGGAGTAAGACTTGGCCACTGGTCGATTCACGAACCTATAACAAATATATATATATATATATATATATATATATATATATATATATATATATATATATATATATATATATATATATATATATATATATATATATATATATATATATATATATATATATATATATATATATATATCAAAGTATGTTCAAAATATATTTACAACATTTTTAATACATTTTAATGTTTTAAGTTTATTAAGTCAGATGTCCTCGTTAGTAACCTACAACTAGTTATCCATAGTTAGATGTACAGAAATAAATTGATATATACTATCTTGAATCAATCCACGACCCAGTGTATACACGTCTCAGGCTAGATCACAACTCAAAGTATATATATTTTTGGAATCAACCTCAACCCTTTATAAAAAACTCCAACATTACTGCATATAGAGTGTCTATGGTTGTTCCAAATAATATATATAGATGGGTCGATATGATATGTCAAAACATTTGCATACGTGTCCATGGTATCTCAAGATTACATAATATATTAGAATACATGAATAATATAATATAAGTTAGCTAGGATATGATTTGTATACAATTGTTACAATATTTCCCGTAGCTACAACAATCAAAAAACTATCCAATCTTGTTTTACCCATAACTTCTTCGTTTTAAATCCGTTTTGAGTGAATCAAATTGCTATGGTTTTATATTGAACTCTATTTTTTGAATCTAAATAGAAAAAGTATAGGTTTATAGTCGAAAATATAAGTTACAAGTCGTTTTTTTAAGAGGTAGTCATTTCAGTCGAAAGAACGACGTCTTGATGGCCATTTTAAAAAAACATACTTCCACTTTGAGTTTAACCATGATTTTTGGATATAGTTTCATGTTCATAAGAAAAATAATTTTCCCAGAAAAACAACTTTTAAATCAAAGTTTATCATAATTTTTAATTAACTAACCCAAAATAGCCCGCGGTGTTACTACGATGGCGTATATCCGATTTTATGGTGTTTTTCGTGTTTTTCGATTTTAAATCATTAAGTTAGAATATCATATAGATATATAACATGTGTTTAGTTGATTTTAAAAGTCAAGTTAGAAGGATTAACTTTTGTTTGCGAACAAGTTTAGAATTAACTAAACTATGTTCTAGTGATTACAAGTTTAAACCTTCAAATAAGGTAGTTTTATATATATGAATCGAATGATGTTATGAACATCATTACTACCTCAAGTTTTGTGGATAAACCTACTGAAAATGAGAAAAATAGATCTAGCTTCAAAGGATCCTTGGATGGCTTGAAAGTTCTTGAAGCAGAATCATGACACGAAAACAAGTTCAAGTAAGATTTCCACTCGAAATAAGATTGTTATAGTTATAGAAATTGAATCAAAGTTTGAATATGAGTATTACCTTGTATTAGAAAGATATCTTACTGTAAATAAGAAAGATTTCTTGAGGTTGGATGATCACTTTACAAAATTGGAAGTAAGCTAGCAAACTTGGAAGTATTCTTGATTTTATGAAACTAGAACTTATAGAATTTATGAAGAACACTTAGAAATTGAAGATAGAAATTCAGAGAGATCAATTAGATGAATAAAATTGAATAATGAAAGTGTTTGTAGGTGTTTTTAGTCATTGGTATATGGATTATATATAAAGGATGTGTAATTTTGTTTACATGTAAATAAGTCATGAATGATTACTAATATTTTTGTAATTTTATGAGATATTTCATACTAGTTGTCAAATGATGGTTCCCACATATGTTAGGTGACTCACATGGGCTACTAAGAGCTGATCATTGGAGTATATATACCAATAGTACATACCTCTAAAAGCTGTGTATTGTACGAGTACGAATACGGGTGCATACGAGTAGAATTGTTGATGAAACTGAACGAGAATGTAATTGTAAGCATTTTTATTAAGCAGAAGTATTTTGATAAGTGTCTTGAAGTCTTTAAAAAGTGTATGAATACGTATTAAAACACTAAATGTATATACGTTTTAACTGAGTCGTTAAGTCATCGTTAGTCGTTACATGTAAATGTTGTTTTGAAACCTTTAGGTTAACGATCTTGTTAAATGTTGTTAACCCATTGTTTATTATATCTAAAGAGATGTTAAATTATTACATTATCATGATATTATGATATATTAATATATCTTAGTATGATATATATATACAGTTAAATGTTGTTACAACGATAATCGTTACATATATGTCTCGTTTCGAAATCATTAAGTTAGCAGTCTTGTTTTTACATATGTAGTTCATTATTAATACACTTAATGACATGTTTACTTATCATTTATAATGATTAAACATAGTGTATCAATATCTTAATATGATTCATATGTATTTATTAAGACGTTGTTATAACGATAATCGTTATATATATCGTTTCGAGTTTCTTAATTCAATAAACTCAATTTATGTATATAACTCATTGTTAAAATACCTAATGAGATACTTACTTATCATAATATCATGTTAACTATATATATAATCATATATATGTCATCATATAGTTTTTACAAGTTTTAACGTTCGTGAATCACCGGTCAACTTGGGTGGTCAATTGTTTATATGAAACCTATTTAAATTAATCAAGTCTTAACAAGTTTGATTTCTTAACATGTTGGAAACACTTAATCATGTAAATAATAATTTCATTTAATATATATAAACATGGAAAAGTTCGGGTCACAACAATTAGTGTGTCTAACTGTTAGTTGTTTAGATGCATTAGTGAGTCTGGACTTCGACCGTGTCTGCATGTCAAAAGTTTTGCTTATCATTTCGTGTCGAAAATTAGTTGCTTATCATCCTTAAAATCTAGACACATCTTACTACCTCCATTGCATAGATAGTGTATAGACAAATTCATATCTTAGCATAGCTGTTACTGTAGACGTTGCCTGACAGCTTCCGTAGATTTCTCCGTAACTTATGAGATTTTAGTATTATATATGCATATATAAATTATGTATTGTAGAGTACTAATCTACATCCTATAATCTATTTCTTATCGAAAATCCTTCATCTGATCGTACGAGATGAATCCCTCAACCAGTTCGATTCCCTCAGATTTCGATAGCTATTTCGATAGTTATTCCGACATGGATATTCACCTAAGCTCCGAAAGCAGTATCACCAGAATGAATTAACCAATCATCCATCCCCAATTCATCTGATGAGTTCGTAGTTGACTTAATCAACAGAAACGAGAAGAAGGCAATTCCCTTCCACCAACCGACTTCACCTCTTGGTGAAGAACCTGAAGCACTTACCGGCGAACCTATCCGAAACACCATATTCACCCTCATTTCCAGGATATCCCACAACGATTATATGATATCCCAAATTCTGAACCTTATTCATCAGCTCGTTCTGACCGACAATCATCCCGGAATAATAGAATAAGTCAACGAACTTCGCGCTCGAGTAATCAATTTGGAGAATATGGTGCAAAATTTACCAGCTTCAGCAACATCACTGGAACACCAGAACCACCAGCAACAGCACCCGTACCATCAACAACACATGCCTCAACATCTCATTCTGTATCTCGAGTATAATCATCGTTCTACGTATCGTTCAACATTAATTACCTTCATTCTTCATGGCGATTATGTAATCTCTAATGTTTTAGAGATTATGTATTCTAGATCTAACGATAAATCAAATGAGATTAATATCATATTGACTCATTAAAATCCATGATTACATCTAAAGAAAATATATATATATATATATATATATATGTATATATGTTTTCATAAAGATTGTAATTAAAAATTCTTTTGTACAAACTGTTGATGGTGAAAATATTTTAATGGATACGTAATACCCGAGGAATATTTAGATTTCACATTAATAAGTTACACTGTACATTCTTCGAATCTGATTCAACAGTCATTTACTATCCTACTTACATCTACCGATATACGAATCCGTTCACCACAGAATAACCATTTTCATTCAATTTCATATTTGGATTTTGATTTATCAGAATCCAACAAGTGGCATAATGAAGAACACATTTGACGAAATAAAAATTTGATAGAAACAAACAAATTAACTACAAAAAAATTTTGTTAAGAATCCACGCTAACTGTTTCCAGCTAACTGTTCCTAGCTAACTGATTACATTTTTATTTATCGCAGTTTATTTATCGCAATTTAATTATCGCAATTTTATTTATCGTCATTTAATTTCTGTTATTTACTTTACGCACTTTATTTATCGTCATTTAATTTCTGTTATTTATTTTACGCACTTTAATATCGGGACACGTATACAAAGTTTTGACATATCATATCGACGCATCTATATATATTATTTGGATTAACCATAGACACTCTATATGCAGTAATGCTGGAGTTAGCTATACAGGGTTGAGGTTGATTCTATAATAATATATATAATTTGAGTGTGATCGAGTATGAGACATGTACACGGGTCACGATACGTATTAATTAATTCGAATATTATATATGAATTATTGAATTGTTAACTGTGGATTATCGACTGTGGACTAATAATGTTGGACAATTAAAATGAATTAAAATATTGATTATAACATATGAAACTAAAAACTTCTTCAAGTTTGCCACTTGATTTCATCCTAAACCTCATTCGTATCTTGACGATTACCCTCTACGTTCAAACCTTTCATGATTCTTGAAAACACCTCAATCGAGAGGATGAACCAACAGCACTTCATCTACGAAAGAAAAGATTGATACACATAATTATGCATCTGGAAAACTCTCAGAAATTGAGTAAACGTTTAACATGTATCTGTGTTAGCTCCTCTGGCGTTGTTATTACCGAAAATAACTTTGCATTTCCTTTACAAATTAGCCAATTTTGTCACAGCTTCAGCAAATCAATTTTGACTTTTCGTTCAAATAAACCTTATTATAACCTCGATACATAAGTTGCCCTTCGTCATCGTTATCGGAGAACCGTTTATATCTCACCACATTAGCAATAAACTTACCAACAACTCAATTAATCTTTGATTTTTCTGAAAAATCATTTCATTTATTGGAAACCCATCATATACTCATCCGCATTTTTGTAACAAGAATTGCCATACCAATTACCAGGAATTAGCAATCAATATTTAGAAATCTCTCAGCATGTCTACATCAACAGTTATATGTATACATATAACATTTATCTCTTATAATTATGATCTTTCATTCTGACATTCTGAAAAGCACTCAATCTACGAATCGATACTCCAAATTTTGAAAATTGTTGATGAAGCAGCAAAAACTGTAAACGACCATAATAGTCGAAAGTTTGATGATAAAGAATAGAGTGTTAGAAATGCTCAATAGAAAACCTAGTACCAAAAAGCGGATTATGTGAAATTATGATGGAGACTGTGGATAAATCACAAAGACTAAATCTGCTTTCAAGGAATCCAAATTATTCAGTATCTGCTGAAGTCATTAACGAATACCTTGCCCCCGACTCTAAGTCTTTACGGATAAATCTTCTTCATCATCCATCGATATTAGAAATTCTAAGATATCATTAAATATTTCATTATAAATATCTTCGATAATTCTAAAAATATTTTCATAATTATTCTTATCTGAAATCATTTATCCCTTTGCATTATCAGTGTTACATCATAAAGGAAACTATTTTAGTTCCTATATTCTGTAAACCTTTGAGTTTAAAATATGAATGTTTTTGAAGTTGTGTTGGATACTGATGCATGAGTTAGTATAATATAATGACACTTGATCAACGTGATTATATTACAGTAAGTCATGCTGAGTTTCTAATGGAACTTGATGATTCACAGACCATAACGTCATCAGGTGCCATGTTACACGACGCTTACATTCTACCTAATCTCTAAACATATTAAGATTATATCTTTTTGATAAATCTATTTTTCCAGGATATTCTGGTAATTTGACAAATCAAGATCATGCCATTACAATTTCCTTCTTAGAACAATAACTATGTTTATTCCGAATTTCATATCTACAAATTCTGGACCATTATTCGCTTGAGTTAAAGTCGGGAAGAGAAAACAAAAGCATAGAGCTTCGAAATATAAGGGAGAATATAAAGCCCGATAACAACACATAAATTACAAACCGTGTATATCAATGTTTATCGCAACATAAAGACACGGGAGAATTAAAAACACTATAACCCCAAGGGCGAAGTAGAAGAAAACATATTCCCCCGGTGGAAGTTGGAAAAGGAGAATGATTGTTGCGATAGTCAGGATAAGGACAAGGATCAGAACTGGATTAAGCATTTTCACAATCTTTTGAATTTGGAAATTGAGTATAGGAGTGGTAAAAGTAATGAAACGGAAGAAGTTAATTTATAGTGAAATATTTGATAAAGAAATCAAGGCAGATCTCTACATTTAATTAGAGAGATCCTAATTTCCTGAATTACCGAAGAATCAAATCTTATATAGATTTTGAAGATTATATCTAAATCCCTTAAATTTCGAAAATAAACCATGACTACATCACCGGTTAAGACAAATCTGCATTTACTCATCTCAATCTTTTATGACAGCTTCACTCGTACGCTTCACATAATCGAATCGTTTTATCTATATTAATCAATAAGGATAAAACTCTAATTTTCAGCTCGTATGCGTCATGAAAACATACTTATTGTCAGCCATGACCATCTCAATCAAATTTTAGGATGAAATTTCTTTAACGTGTAGGTACTGTGACGAACCGAAAATTTCTGACCAAATTTAAACTTAATCTTTATATGTTTCGGACACGATAAGCAAAGTCTGTAATGTTGAGTCTCAAAAATTTTGAACTGTTTCATATATTCAATTGACCTTCGACCATCCCCGACGATTCACGAACAACTATTTATGAGTAGATACGTATATAAATATAAATAAATATATGTACATAATAAATGTTATTAATCGTTGTATGAAATTATTATTATAAATAAAAATGTAAAATAATATACAGAATAATTAAGTTACTATTAATATATATATATACATATATATAAGTAATATTATAAATATTATAAGATACATATAAAATTAATTAATATTAAAGATTCAAAATATTATGTAATAAGTAAATATGATAAAATTAATAAATTGTAATATTAATATATTAAATGTCATTATAAGTTAAAATATTGTTGTTATAGTAATATTATTATTACTTTCATTAATACTAATAATAATATTAATAATCTCAGCATTAGTTATATTATTATAGATAAGATATAGATATGAAATTTAATGCATTTAATTTGTCATCTTTACTAATATTATTATTATTACTTTCATTACTATTATTTGAATGAGTATTTAATATTAATATTAGTGTTATTACTATTATGTATAATATATAATCATGAAATTTGATACAATTGATTTGTTATATTAGTTGTTAACACCTATTTCCTTATGAGGTAAGGCTTAGTATGTCAACAAGAGACCAGAAGTGATCTAGCTTTTGGGAGGGCGGAGTGTTGCCGATTGATTTTTACCCTCGGGAAATAATCCCTGCAGACCCGGTACACAAGTGTAAGAACTTGTGGGGTGGCTTAATCAATCTGTCGTCCGCAGAGCGTATAAGTGCTAGCCGGATGACTTCTAGTGAGAGAAAGTAGAGAGAGAAAGAGAGAAGTGAAGTCTCAGCTCTCAAAGTTGTCAGAATGTCTGAACTGTGTAAAATGACGACCCAAGGGGTCTATTTATAGTGTTAGATCCACCAGACTGCTCAGGGACACGTGTCAGATGATGATACGTTCTGTTACTCGCGGTCCGAAATTTATGCTGAAAGTGCCGTTCTCCAGCGAGGGCTTACACGCTAGGCGGCCTTCAGGGCTTACGCATGACGGAGCAGCCTGTACAGCGGAGAACGCTGGACGGATAATTCCACAGAACTGTTGTTTCCAGCCTTCCTGATGCTACTTTTATGCAACCATTATGCCTTTTATGTGTGTATACGATAGGATACACCATTAAGTCCCCCCAGTTTAAGGACTTAAGCATTTGAAAAATGATTAAGTTGTTAAACTTTTGATAACGCATGCCAACCAAAATCTTCACATTTCACCTTTTCCTTTCGCATTGGTAATCACACCACAGGCATTAAATGATAGGCGAATTTTACTGACAACATGATGATTGCTAAAATATCGCACGTGCCTCTTAGCTGTAAAAGGACTCTTCGATGTACTCACCTTTTTATCTTGTCCTTACACGTGTGTGGCTGAAAACAAAACCTTCAATTCACCATTAACTACAGCTGTTATATCTTCTTACTTTTAACCATCATAAACCCTAGCCGATAATTCGCGTTTACAACTTCCTTCTACAGTATTCATCTTCTTCCATTAATACCTTCTTTATTTTCTGTTTCATTAGAACATTAATGGCGGCCATAAAGGATGTTGCAGCTATTCCTAGCAGAGTAAATGAGAGATATTTAAGCGAGCTACTGCAACATTTCCCTAGATTAGCTGGTATTGAACCAGTGATTCCTGCAATTAATGCCAGAGCCTGTTCACCGCCCCCTGGCAAAGTTGCCATTTATGGCCATTCAATCTTCAGATTTTGCTTACGTTTACCATTTACACCCTTCTTCTTAGAAGTTTGCAGATTTTTCGGTGTTGCTGTTGGTCAATTCGAACCAGCATCAATTCGAAATATCTTGATTTTTGAAATGTATTGTCACGCAAGGAAAATTGAGCCATCAATTCGAATATTTTTTCATCTGGTACGCATAGCACGCCATGAAAATGGTTGGTTTACATTCAATAAAGTTCATGGGTTTCTGAAACCTGCAGTTGATCATCCTGGCGATAACTTGTATGCTTCATTTATTTTCATAAATGAAGATGTAATTGATAAACAATACTCAGCTACTCGAGTATGGCGCAAATATTCGCATAACATTTCTGTTACCTTTCCAAAACTCGTCACCAAAGAAAATCTTTTGTTTAAGAAGATTAAAGCTAAACAAATTAATGATATTAAATATGGGGAACACATGCTTTCGCTGACATCCATGAGCCAAGATTGGGATATCTCTCAAGGTTATGCTTGTATTCTTGCTGGGAAAAAGAGTAAGCATTTACTTTTGCTATATATGCTTAAATAAAATGTTCTTCTGTATCTATCCATTTAATCACTGTGACGCTTTAACTTTTTGCAGAAATTACTCCGCTTACCGCTATGCGATCATCATGTTATTCACAGCTTACTTTTAGCACTGAAAAAATTATTGATGATACCCCCAAAACAGATGAAGTGAGGGAGGAGGAAGATGAAGAAGAAGAAGAAGACATAGGTATGAATCGGATTGCCTCTAGAGAACGTCGTACCTCGAGTAATGAAAATGACAACACTGAATTATGCAAAATTCCATACCAAAACCTGTACTTGTTTTCTTACATACCCAGTACTGGTGGATTTTATAATCCAAACCCTTCCTTATATTTTATGCCACCTTTGAAATGTTGTGAAGCATATTGGAACTCTTTTATAAGTAACAATTTTCCTTTATCTCCAACAGCTAGTGCATCACATCAAGACACTATCTTAGTAACTCTTCTGCCTTCCGCCAAGAGGAGAAGAACTGGTCAAATTCCTTCATCATCTGCTCAACAGGGAGCTGGCCCTAGTTCTTCTCAACAACAAATTACGCTTCCCAATCTTGACACAAACATGCTCTCTTCTCTTTTAAAAGGACCACCACATTCGTATGAAGATTTCATGACTTTTCTGAATGCCATGGTGTGCCCTTCACTAGCGCAATTTTTTTAGCAACTTATCTGATGCAGATGCCAAGAAAGTTAAGGCACAAAGCATTATTCTGAACATTGCTTCTGGTTTGAATGACCTTCAACGCCTATCTGATTTGCAGAATAGTGAAGTCACTACAAATAAGGAGCTATCTGCTGAAAAGGAGAAAGTAACCAAGGCTGAACGAATAGCCACAGAGATGAAGAGGGAATACGAGACAATGAAGAGGCATTATGAAAATTGCAATAGTCAGAGGGCGGAATATAAGGAGCAAGTTAAAGTACTATCTTTCAGAGAAACACGGCATCTGAGCAAAATTGATGAACTAGTGAAGGAGAAAGAAAAATTAGTTGAGGAAAATAACATATTGAAGGAACAGCTTAAAGCCAAAGAGGAGAATGAAAAATGAATGATAACTGGCATTCCTGCACTTGTAGAGCGTGTCTTTAACTGTCAGGCACTATCTCACAGAATCTGTGAGTTTGTCCGCCTTGCAAAATCTGCTGAACGGTTACATTTTTTCAACTTTATGAAGAAAAAACTACCAGAACTTCCAAATCCTCTTCCTGAGGTAATCACATCAAAAATTAATGAAAATGCTATTTTAGAAGCTGATGAAGCCGGTGCCTCAATAGAAAATATAAAGTTTTCTGATCTTGAAAATCTGTGTAAAAGGCCGGATGTAACAATAGATGATGTATTGAATTACACTCCACAGAATGAATAAAACATTATGTTTTTATACATCTGCTTTTACATAACGCTTAATATTGCATTTAGTTATGTATATTAGAAAGATATGATGTAACTTAGTAAGATTATTGTACTGAACAATGTTCAAGATACTGAGATTGTACGTTGCAATCATTATAGTTATGAATATTAAAAACATATTCTCCGCCATACGCCTTCCGTCATGAAATTCATGAGGAAAAGTTATGAATTATTTTCGCCTTTAGATATTTTGCTGGACACTATGATCCGTTTTCTGTTTTGTTTTGTATTTTGTGTATATGTGTCATGACATTTTTTGTAGATTCGTTTCATCGCTTCGATGTTTTAATGAGTTCTACATGTCTCACTATCGATACAACCATTTTGAGTATGATTGTACTTCTACCACCGAAAGGCTCTCTTTCTTTTTGCGGGTAGGGATGACACACAACTATGTGACACCTGGGCTAAAAAATCCTTGGCCGGATAAAATTTGAAAAATATTGCCATAAGAATAATTGCTATTATTCATATTTTTTAAAGAAATTTTTACATTTATGACTATATCTCATGCATTTGACAGTTGATCAAGCTGTCCATGCATATAGTGCTACGCATAAAATTTCTTTAAATTCATTGCATTCCAAGCTCTTTCATATTGCTCGCCGGAAGGCGCAGCAAGCATGTAGGATCCGTTCTGATTTAATTTCGTGACCTTATAAGGTCCTTCCCATTTTGGGGCTAGCTTTCCAAATTTGATTTGCCTGCTTGCTTCATTATCACGTAGTACTAAATCACCTACTTCAAATTGCACATGCTGCACTTTCTTGTTATAATATTTTGACATTTTATGTTTGTGATCCACTTGCCGGATGGCGGCCATCAACCTTCTTTTCTCCAATAAATTGAGATTCTCTCTTAACACCTCAGAATTAACCTCAATATCAAATGCCATAATGCGTTGCGTTGGCACACATATCTTAGCCGGTATCACTGCCTCTGTTCCATACACCAGACTGAAAGGTGTTTCCCCCGTGCTCCGCTTTGGCATCGTCCGGTGTGCCCACAATACATTTGGCAATTCATCCACCCATCCAGTTTGACTTAGACCTAATAGTGCCTTAATACCAGCAACAATTTCCTTGTTGGTAACCTCCACTTGTCCGTTCGCTTGAGGATGAGCAACAGATGTAAAATTTTGCTTGATGCCCAGCTCTTCACACCAACTCCGAAATGGATTTTCTGCAAATAGCTTGACGTTATCGCTAACTATTTCATTTGGCACCCCATAACGGCATATAATATCATGCCAAACAAATTTCTTGACATTTTCTCCTGTGATTTTTGCTAAAGCCTTTGCTTCAACCCATTTCGTGAAAAAATCGATTGCTACCACCAAGAACTTAGCATTACCAGTGCTCCTATTGAATGGCCCCACAATGTCAATAGCCCATTTACAGAATGGCCAAGCGGATGATACCGGTATCAAGTCATACTTTGGAAGACGCTGAATTGTTCCATGCATCTGACAATTCTCACATGTTTTGATGATTTCTGCAACATCCCGATAAAGTGAAGGCCAAAAATACCCTTGTCGCATGATTCGTGACGCCACAGTACGGAAATCGGAATGTTGCGAACAGACTCCTTCATGCATTTCTTTGACCACCTTTAACGCTTCATCATCGGTTAGACACCTTAACAATGGACCATTGTATGATTTTCGATAAAGGACGCCACTAACTATTTCATACATTGGTGCAGTCACTCTTATTCTTCTTGCTTCCACCTTATCAACATGTAACCATCCGTCATGCAAATATCTCAAATACGGAGTCATCCAAGTTTCCTTAGCTTCTTCAACTATTGCAATAATTGGTTTTCCATGTATTGATTTCTCCTTAAGTTCTTCAACCAACACTCGTTTGTGCAAATGATCAAATGTTAACGTGGCTAACTTGCTCAAAACATCAGCTTTTTTGTTCTTATTTCGAGGGATTTGCACGACTTCAAGGTTATCGAATTTCTTTGAAATTGCTTCCACCAACTTCACATATTGCCTCATGGATGCATCCCTTGCATCGAATGTTCCATTAACCTGCTGGGCCACAATTTGAGAATCAACATACGCTCGTAAATTTGTTATGCCCATTTCTACCGCTATGCGGAGGCCGGAGAGTAATGCCTCATACTCTGCTTCATTGTTTGAAGCATAAAAACAGAATTTCGGTGCATAAGTATATTCTTCACCGTCTGGACTTGTTAAAACTAGCCCTGCACCTGTTCCATCTTCACTGGATGCCCCATCAGTGTGTAACTCCCACTCATGCTGTGATGGTGCCATTTTGTTGTCATACTCTACTTTTTCATTTGTCTCCAAGAGGAAATCTGCCAAAATTTGCCCTTTAACTGCATTTCGAGGAGCAAAATTGATTTCATACTCCCCCAACTCGATGGCCCATTTCGCTAAACGGCCAGATGATTCTGGGCGCCGGAGTATTTGCTTCAATGGTTGATCTGTCAACACTAAGATGGGATGACCTTGAAAATATCTTCGTAGACGTCGTGCAGTATGCACAAGGGCATAAACCATTCGGTGAAGTGGTGGATAATTTGTTTCACTAAGCTGCAACACCTTGCTAACAAAATATATGGGCATTTGCACGCCGCTCCGTTCTGCGATTAGAACAGAACTTATTGCTTCCTTTGAGACAGCTAAGTATAAAATTAGGGTTTCCCCCTCTTTTGATGCTGTTAATGTAGGTAATGTTTTTAACAACTGCTTGATCTCTTGGAATGCATTTTCGGCTTCCGCCGTCCACATAAAATCTTTTTTATTCAAACAGCCCTTTAACACCTTCATGAATGGAAGTGACTTTTCAGCTGCTCTGGACAAGAATCTTGTTAATGCTGCTAGAAATCCATGTAACCGTTGAACATCCTTCTTGCTAGTTGGTGACTTCATATCTTCAATTGCTTAAATTTTCTTAGGATTAGCTTTAATTCCACGTTCTGTGACAATATGACCTAAGAATTTTCCCTCTTCCACACCAAATGTGCACTTCTTGGGATTTAATTTCATGTTAATTTTTCGCAGAGATGCAAAAGTTTCCTGTATATCTCGTAACATCTTTTCTTCAGTATGACTTTTGATGACAATGTCATCAACGTAAGCTTCTAAGTTTCGCCCAATTTGATCCTTAAACGCCATATCAATAAGTCGTTGATATGTTGCTCCTGCATTCTTCAAACCAAAAGGCATTTTCATATAACAGAATATGCCTTCCGTCGTGTGAAAAGCCGTTTTGTCTTCATCCTTTAAAGCCATCGGGATTTGATGATATCCCATAGCTGCATCTAGAAAACATTTGAATCGATATCCTGCTAATGATTCAACCTTCCAATCAATTTCAGGTAAAGGATAATTATCCTTTGGACATGCTTTATTGATATCCGTGAAATCCACACACATCTGCCATGAATTATCTGGTTTCCTAACCATGACCGGATTGGCTACCCATGTCTGATATTTAACCTCTCGCAAGATCCCAGCATCTACCAAACTTCGTACCTCATCACGAAGGAACTTGCTTCTTTCTGGCGCCATGCCACGCTTTTTCTGACAAACAGGATGTACATTGGGGTTCACATTTAGCCTATGCTTTGCAATTTCCCTTGGAACACCGGTCATATCAGACGGCTGCCATGCAAAAACGTCTAAATTGTTGTCAAAATATTGTATAATTTTTCTCTACATTCAGTGGACAACGTATGCCCAATTATGATTTTCTGATCTGGAAATTTAAGATTTGGTGAAATTGACCCATCATCGTGTATGATGATCAATCCTTAATTAATGATGTTGCTTAATTACGGATTGAGTGCAATAAGATTATAATGCAGGATGGGATGTTCGATGATTATTTTGGGCCCCGATGATCGTTTTTCACTTTAACTATCAAGTGATCAATCACCCCGACCCGGTCTTCGTTATCGATTAGCATGATTCACCTTAACTAAATGTAAGAAGTCCTTGGGCAAAGTCACAAGTGAAATCTACAAAGGCTTAGGCAAATGGCAGAGAATCAACAACCTCTAAATGAGAGGCCAAGCTCCCTATTTATAGTATCCGTGATATACGCGGTCTGCGAGATGCTCGGCTCTCCGCGGAAAGTCAGCGGATCAAACCGCATTTTGGCATTTCAGCGAATACATAACCGCAGTATTTATTTTCAGCGAATATTGCATAACTGTGCCTTATAATCCGCGTATTTCTGTCCTTAGCTTTTCAGAAAATAAAATATACATATACAATGCTATGTATATGATCAAGTCCCCCCAGTTTATTATGATGCATTTTCGCGAAGCAAATGCATCATGATAAACTCTAAAAATAAAGAAGTGCATCTTAAAATATCTCGCGAACTTTATTATATATTTTTTACTGTCCATTTATTACCGTTGTTTTAATTAGGCGAAACGCGTAATTACAACGGTAACTTTCGCTAATCTGTCAAATCAGCTTATTTTAACGGCTAGATTTTTACCGTTTTACGCGTCACAGTAATTACAGCCGTTAAAATTCAATGATTACCTTTTCAACTTGCTCGCGCTAATCCCAATTATAAATAGCAGACAACGCCGCACAAAAACTTTACGCTTTCCTTTCCCAATTTCGCATTCAATTTGCAATCTTACAACCGCAATCGTAATTGACAATTAGCCAATTCAGCCTTTGATTTTCTCAATTCGACCTTCAATTTCATCACTTCCATACTCAATTTTTCCTTGCATATTATTAATGGCTGCTTCTACATCGATGCATACTCCCGGCGGTTTTGTGTCATATATGACAGAGGCCAAACTACAAACCCTTAGAGAGTGGTATCCGCCACTTGGGCATTTTGTTCCAACCGTGCCCCTTCACGAGGACCGAGCCAATACTTCCCCTAAGGGGATGATTATGGTATACGAGGCTGCCATTTCGCAGGGCAACCTCCGTTTTCCTTTAACCGAATTTGTTCGCAGTGTATGCGAACACTACAGGGTTGCGTTAGCACAGCTTCACCCAAATGCGGTGAACAAAATTGTGCTTTTCAAAATGTATTGCCACGCCAACAACAAGCAGCCGTTTTTAACCGTGTTCCGCACTCTTAACAGCTTAATTTTATATGATGTGGGATGGTTCTCATTCCGCAGCAAGTTGGGAAATATGGTTTCTCCTAAAGATTCCATCGGCAATTAGCGCGGTTCGTTTTTCTATATTAATGATACCGCGTATGTCGATAGCAACATTCCGAGGAAGTGGAGCGAGGAGATTAATTCGGAAGTCAATGAGAAGCCGGTGTTGGATGATCTTGAGAACGATGTTCTCAGTATTTTTAGGAAGGCGGGCATCATTGTGAGGCCATATTCCAATGTACCGCTGTACATTGGACACGTATCAATCCAGTGGCCATGGAGCGACCATGACGCACTTTTAGTTGATCAAGCCAAGAATGGTATTTCACTTGTCTTTTTTCGCATAACATATTTCACAGTATACATTTTGCCTTGTATAACATTTCGCATTGTTTTTTCGCAGAGATTCCTCTTGACCTTGTTATGAGGACCACTGATGTTAGCAGAATCAGCCCTGGGCGAGGGCGATATTATTCTGATTGATGAACCAATCATCAACGAGCTTTTCATCGCCGGCGGCGAGGACCGGGGCAAAAGGAAAATGGTGGAGAGTTCACCAACTCCATGCAAGAAACGACTGCATACTCTTGCAGAACAAGAGACAAGTCTGTAATTTTAATTTCACGACTTCTAATCATATATGCGCATATTATGCATAAATTAGCATTTATTAATCTTGTTTCGGTTGTGATTTTAGAGTCTCCCGCTGAAACCAATCCGCGCTACAACATCAGGAGCCGCACTCCCGCAGATGTGGTAGGAGAGCCTGAGCAAGACCCATCCCTTCCTTCTGACGCAGAGGCATCCAATCAGGAAGAAGGAGAGGGTGCTGATGAAGAAGAGGCTGTAGCTGATGAGGAAGCCAACAGACTGTATCGGAAACTGCATAAATTTCTTCCTGAGCAAACAAAGGCAAAGTACCGCAGTCTAACTTTGGCTGAATCTGCAAGACAGCGGTTATATAATTGCTATAACTCGCTCTGTCTTACTATGGATAGCATAGAACGGTTCATTAATTTATCAGATGAACGTGAACATGCTGTCAAGGTGGCCAACGCTCAGTACTTGAGAGCGGAAAAATTAAAAACGCAGCTGGGGAAAGCAAAGGAAGCAATCGCCCAGATTAATAGGAGAGCGAACACTGCGGAACATGATTTCGCTCAACTTGTTAAGTATCTTCCCGAGTTCGCAGATAAAGTGATGGACTCAAAACCCGTCACTGAAAAATTTCAAGCTTATTCTCAAGCTGCCAAATTTGCCACTCGCTGCGAGTGGTATGACTTACTATGCAAGGTCGGCGATCTCTCCAAACCCCTTCCATCAGACTTAGCCGACGAAATATGTTCAACGGATGATGCTCGCGAAGCATTAAAAGTGGCTAAGAAAGAGGTGGAGAAGGTAAGCATTCCAGGTTTGGAAGAGTTATGTCAGCGTGAAGGCGTGACATTCGCTGACATTAAAGCGCTGAAGCTTTAGTTTATAGTTGGTTTATTTTAATGTATGCGTGCAATTTATGAATTGCTTTTTTATAACTATCTGCGACTTGTTCGCTTTGTTAATATAACATTATTCGCACTTTATTTATCATTCGCAGTTGAAACTTCTTTTATTTATATAGCGCTTTTACTTTAATTATTCATAATTCAGACTTGTCCATTGCAATTTCCGCATTCGTTATTGTGCACATAACAAAGCGTACTTTGTGCGAAATAATCTTTTAACATTATGAATCTTCTAAGTCCGACAAAACGATCCTTAGGTAAAATCTAGCATTGCGAAGCATCTAAGTGTTGGCAAGATCAAACACTTAGGAAAATTTATCCATTCGTAATTTTTATTAACATAAGTGGGCAATTTCATCACTTGGCTTTTCTGCAAAGTATTTCTCAATACAGTTATGTATTGATATATTATTTTAAGCAGGTCATGTTTAGCGAAAACAATGCCACCTTACTTAAAGCATCCGCAGAGCAAACATTAACTTAGTGTTTCAAAAAGATAAGTATTTGTATTCTGCGAAATAAACACTACGCGTGGCCACACGCAGTGTTTTCGCTGTTTAAAGAAACAAGTACTAACACTGAAATTAACTTCGCTTTATTCTTTATTAATTCGCATTACATTATTCAAATCATGAACATAACATGTCTCGCATTAATGGAATTTCAATACAATATTTTGTTAATCATTTTCGCACTAAGCAGGGTTAACTGAATGCCCTTCAACACACATATCCGCACTTGTCATAACCATAGCACATGAAGGCTCCATTTCTGCAGAAATCAGCGTGCCAATACCCTTATTAGCAGAAAACTTTAGCATACCATGTATTGTAGATGGTATAGCGCCAAACATGAGCAAAGCTGTGCGGCCAAGTATCATATTGAACCGCGGTTGATTCCGCATAATGTACAAATTCAATAAGGCTTGATGCCTTAGCGACTCATCGCTATCATCAACCAATTCCATTTGTAATTCCAATTGGCCAATAGGCCATGATGATTCTCCCGAAAAACCAGCCAATGAAATCGCAGTAGGTTTCATCAAAGCCTGAATTTGTGCGGGCAGCTTGAGAAAACATTGCTTGTACATGATATCTACACTGCTACCAGTGTCAACATGTACCTTCATGATTATAATGCCGGTATTAGCAACACGACATGAAATAACCACGGGCTTATCAACATCCGCATTCAAACGCGCTGAGGGAAATGTAATAGAGGGACATTTCCAGCTAACAATTTGTGCCAAAATTTGCAGCACTGACATTTCACCGTGCACTTCCACCACATTAATCACTTGTACCCCGCGCTGATCTTCTTTCTTATTTACCATCCGTACTCCCAAATTTTTCACCGCAGGAGCTTTCCGCTCAACTGCGTTTGGGGCACTCGAACCATTAGCTTCAGCTGGCATAATGATCGCATTCGCAGTGCTGGATGAGTTCTGCGCCAACAAATGGTCCAACTTACCCTGTTCATACGCTTCCGCAATAAATTCCGCTAAATCTCTGCAACGATTGGTGTCATGACCGTAATCGTCGTGAAAGACACAAAACTTTGATCTGTCACGCCTGCTGTTTTCTCCCAATGGCTGCGGATCAGGGAAAGACTTAGCAACTCGCTCTTGCAGTAAGATTTCTTTGGGCGTTTTTGTTAGCAATCGTACTTCAAGAAATTGTAAGGTTGTTTTTGCTGATGAATGGTAAAGAATTCGACGCGGGTGCGATTTAATCTATAAACTCGGTTTCGAAAGTTTTTCAGGTGCATAACTGTATGCATAAATCTTTCTTCCGTAAACGAGGTGCGGCTGGTTCAACTTCTCGATCGAGATGTTTTCAAGAATCATGAAAAGATTTGAACATGGATTGGAATTGTCAAGATTCAAATGAGGTTTAAGATGAAATCAAGTGGCAAGCTTGAAGAATTATTTAGTTTCATATGTTATAATCAATATTTTAATTTAATTCATTTTAATTGTCCAAAGTTAGCAGTCTAATAGTCCGATGGTTCAATGATTCATATATAATTTAATATATAATATTCGAATTAAATAATACGTATCGTGACCCGTGTACCGGTCTCGGTGTCGATCACAACTCAAAGTATATATATATTTTGGAATCAACTCCGACCCTGTATAGCCAACTCCCACCTTCACATATAGAGTGTCTACGGTTGTTCCGAAATATATATATAGATGGGTCGATATGATAAGTCGAAACCTTGCATACGTGTCCCGTTATTTAAAGTGCGTAAAAATAAATAACAGAAATTAAATGACGATAAATAAAATTGCGAAAATGTAAATTGCGATAAATTAAATGTTAATCAGTTAGCTGGGAACAGTTAGCCGGAACAGTTAGCGTGAAATCCTATCACAATTTCAATTAATTAATTCGTTTGTTTCTAACACTTTTTATTTGTCCAATATTTCTTCTTTATGCCACTTGTTGGATTCTGATAGGTCAAAATTCAAATATGAATTTTGAATGAAAATGGTTATTCTGATGTGAGCGGATACGAATATCGGTGGTTGTAAATAGGATAGTAAATGATCGTTGAATCAGATTCGAAGAATGTACAGTGTAACTTATTAATGTGAATTCTAAATATTCCTCGGGTACTACCCACCCGTTAAAAAAATTTCATCATTAACAGTTTGTACGAAAGAATTTTTAAGTACAATCTTTATGAAAATATACTTGCATATATATTTTCTTCAGATGTAATTATGGATTTAATGAGCCAATAAGATATTAAACTCATTTGATTTATCGTTAATACTGAATTACATGATCTCTAAAACATTAGAGATTTCAAAATCACCATGTCGAACGAAGATATATGAGGTAGAAAGTTACGTAAAGCGAAGGTAATCGATGTAGAACGATATGTAGAACAAAGATCATACTTGAAGTACGGATGGTGATATTGAGGTATGTGATGTTGATATCCGAGATACAGATTGTGATGTTGATATTTATGGCGCGGTTGTGGTTTGGGGGTGATAAGGGTACTGTCGGCGTTGACGATGGTGGTATGGATTATGCTGCTGATGCTGCTGCTGATGCTTGTAACCTTCGCACCAGATTCTCCAAAACCATTACTCGAGCACGTAGTTCGTTAACTTCTTATATTATGTTGGGATGATTGACGATTGAAACGAGCGGGTGAGTAAGATTCGAAATATAGGATATCGTGACGGGATATTCTAGAAATGAGAAGGTAAATGGTTTCTCGAACAGGTTCGCCGGTAAGTGCTTTCAGGTTCATTGCCAAGAGAGCAATTTGGTGAATGAGAAGGATCTTCGATGTGAAATGATTTTCGAATATAGGATGATATTCTAACTTCATAGAATATCTATATATATGCAATTCTAAAGATTTTGTAGACAACGGAGGATTTTACGGCATATGTCAGGCAAATCTACCGATACGCCAAGATAGGAATTATCAGATACGCTAAGATATGAATTTCGTCTATACACTATCAATGCAGTAAATGCAGTAAGACGTGTCTAGACTTATGAATGATAAGCAGGCAATTCCCTAAGGACGATAAGCAGATGGTTTCCGACTAGCAATGATAAGCAAAACTTTTTGACATGTAGACATGGTCAAAGTCCAGACTCATTGATGTATCCTAACAACTACTAGTCAGACACACTAATGCAAGACCTGGTTCGCTAAGACCAACGCTCTGATACCATCTGTAGTAACCCATCCTTATCCCCTGGACGAAATCAATAACATCTGGTTCCATTGCGATGATCGACTCCAAGTAATGTTCTTAACACGAGCAAATGCACAGCGGAAGACTTAATTTGCACCTGAGAATAACATGCTTTAAAAAAAGTCAACATAAAGTTGGTGAGATATATAGGTTTGATGCTAGCAGTGTAATAACTATGGACCACAAGATTTCATATATAAAAATATAATACACTCACAAGTGTATAAAATCATTCTGCTTATGTTGAGGCCTCAGTTATAACGACCCTCATTTTTCCATTCTATATTTTTCCAATATTAAAAGCCCAAACAATATAATTAAAACTTAATGATTAAACTTTAATCAACAATTGTTAAGTGTTAAGAGTTAGAAAACATATTAATTAACTTTGTACAAAAATTGACAAGTTAATAAAAGATGAAAATAATAAACTGTTAGTCGACACTCACTGCTAATTAAAATTTATGCATTTATGTAATATTATAACTAATAACCTATAAGTAATAAATAAAAAGTGACATTTATATAAATAATAAAACAATTGGGAACTAAATATATACAAGTCATGAATTAGTAAAAAGAAAATAATACTTATCATGTAGTAAATATAAAAATAATAATAATAATAATAATAGTAATAATAATGAGACTAAAAAAATCTTACATCCTTATGTTGACTAAAAATAAAGTGTAAACTAGTACATCCTTATGTTGACTAATTATAAACTAGTACCACCTATTGTTGACTAAAAATTATAAAACAAAATAAAATCATTAATTAGAACATCCTTATGTTGACTAACACTCTAATACTTGCACTATATAAACACCTAGTTTCTCATTCACAAATCACACCAAAATTCTCTCTCAAAAACAATCTCTCCCTCTCCCTCTCCCTCTCTTGTGGTATTCGGATCTTCAAGCTTGTTCTTCGTGTTCTTCAAGAATCTTCAAGGAGTTCTTCAAGATTTTCAAGGCTTTGATCTTCCATCTTCATCGTGTTCATCTTTTCTTTGTTAATTATCTTGAATCTTCAAAGGTATAACATAAACCCTAAACTATTTACATAAACTTTAATCTTTGTTAATTCATATTCATATTATAAACTTGTTATTCATAAGTATATACATAAACACTCCTAGATTTATATATTCATATATACATGTAAAAAAAAAATATTTTTATGTATATATACGAATTATATATACATATACATATTAAAACCTTAAACCCTAATACTACTTATACTAGTACTTAACATGTATACACTATTACTATTACTAGCACCTATAACCTACTACTTATATTGTAGCACAAAAACATTTTGGGATATGTATTAGAGATGTATAGATCTTCGAACTTTCTTGACGAATGGTTTCTACGAGATTCTAGGCAGAGGGTTTGGATTTCCGATTTAAAGGGTCCTATGGCTCAAGCCCCTAGATCTAAATTAGCCATTCGAAGGGAAAGGGGTGATTGGAAGCTTATCTAATACGGCAAGTATCCTAAAATGAAAAACACTCATAAAAGTAGAAACTCTCTAGTCATAGAAACTTAGTAAAATAAGAAACTTTCTAAAAATGGAAACTTTATAAAAATAGTAACTTACTAGGAATAGAAACTTAGTAAAACAAACTATACTTAAACACATACTTAAACTTAAACATGGGCAAAACACTTAACTACTCTTAAATGTCAATAGGTTGACTTTCCTGCTCACTCGTTCAACTCTTTATTCCGAGGAATAACTCTCTCTCTACTTACTAAGGTGACTTTCATAGCCCCACTCTTATTGCTATAGCACTTTTTATACTTACTGGGGTGAGACACATGCTGCTTTTATACTTTAAACAACTTAGACACAAGTACGAACCTAAACTGTACTATGACTAGCTTATGCTACTAAGACCCCACAGTGATATTTTTTAATTGCTTTCAGGATAAGGCATTCTTAATTATTGGGGGTAGGCCTATCGGGAGTAACGTCCCTGATACATTTGACCGTGATGTCTTTGTATTACTTAATAATGATTTAAACATGGTGATAAGGTACTGCCAACTTATCATCGGGGCAACAAAACAAACGTTTAGTCTAAAATATCACGAATCAGTACTTCTTTTGGATCTGCGAGATCTACTTTTTGATCCTGCGGGAGATCAACTTTACAACTAAATCTTGTGGTCTAAAAACAACGATAACTACTTTTGTTAAACCTATGAACTTCACTCAACCTTTTTGGTTGACACTTTAGCATGTTTTGTCTCAGGTGCTGTTTGATTCAAGCTTTCTTATCTACTACTTATGTGATGCTACTTGGACTTAGGATCAAGAGATATCGCATTTATTACTTCTGCATATGAACAATTACTTTATCGTTATTTCCATTATTGTAACGACATTTCATTTTCCGCTGCGTACTCAATAAAGTTAAATTTTCTCATTTAGTATTGTTCTCGTATTATAATATGTTGGTTTATTTGATATTAGTAACGTTTCTTCCAGACCCTATTGGGAGGACGTTACAGATTGGTATCAGAGCATAACCAGGCTGTTATAGAGAACCAGGATTGCATTTTTATGTGTGCCTTACTTGCTAGCTAGGGTGCCTTAGCAATCTAGGAAACTATAACCTTTCCTGCCTTACACTTAAAGCACTTAGGATTGCCTTATAATCTTAACAATCATGCTTTACCAAACTTGACTTAAAGATTCTAATCAAAGTCTCTTTCCTAATGTAGGACTACAACTTTTCTTGACCATAGTGCCTTTAATTGTTGCCTTTAACTGTTAAATGCTACACTATACTTTAGAAACTTTACTTATCTTAGAATGCCGAGCTAATCTAAGAACTCTGCTCACTTTCCTGAGTACTATCCAATTACACCACCGCATCTAAATGCGACACAATGATTTCAGAAATTCTTGACATTCATAAGTCATCTATCATGGTTATGTGTATTACATATGTATTACATGAAATATTATCTATGATTTTGAAACTCTTATAATTGTTACTACTCACACACAAACGTATATAACTCCCTGTTATATCACGTACCTATATGCCTTATGCCTTTATGCATCGGTTTATGAATCGAAAAATGTCATTGGGTTATCACAGTATACGAATTGAAAGTCTTTAATCAAAAGATTATTAGATTACATACTTATCACTTTATGATCTCGACACGTCATACTGCCATTATTAAAGTATAGACACATCATATCTTATTATATCTTATCGTATCTATCCCAATAGATTTTGTCTAACACTTTTCCTAAATTCCCTCCGTAAATTACGGAAATCTTTTTGCTATATACACGTATTCGAGGAGACGAATATATCATCCAGTATTCAACACTAATCTCATATCAAAAACCCTAATTCCAAACACATAATATGGATTCCTCAAACTCTTCGAGCTCCAATGGCAGCGTAACCGGAATGAACCAACCAATCAGCCATCATCTATTTTGGATGAATTGGGGATGGGTTCGTAGTAAACTTAATCAATGGAGACAAGAAGAAGGTGATCCCTTCCACCAACCGAATTCACCTCTTGGTGAAGAACCTGAAGCACTTACTGGCGAACCCGTTCGGAACACTATTTTCACCCTCATTTCCAGGATATCCAGTCACGAATATATAATATCTAAAATTTTAGATCTTATTCATCCACTTGTCCGAACCGCCAATCATCCCGGAATAATAGAAGAAGTCAACGAGCTTCGCGCTCGAGTAGTGGCTCTGGAGAATATGGTGCGAAACCTACGAACACCAGCAGCAGCACCAGCAGCATAACCAGTACCACCAGTACCATCGGCATCACCACCAACATCACCACCAACATCACCAGCTTCACCAACGACAACATCCGCATTCCACACCTCAACATCACACTCAGTACCTCAAACATCAACATCATACGCCCCATAGATACCAAGGAATATTATTAATAATGAGTTAAGATGTATTGACTCATTCTTCCTGAAGAATTACATATGTATACTTTATATATATGGATTGGAACAATAATAAATCTTTTCGTACTAAGCTATTACGTGTGAATCTTAACTAGTATGTACTACATGGTTAATTCATATCACAATATGCTATGATGTACATCTTTTGTTAATAACTTAACAATCGTTAATCATTGCTTCAATACAATAAACTCCATTTCGTAATAAACCAAGTGTATTACTCAAATACATGATTGATTGTATACTTTAATTTTCGATGTACTCGAAACTTTCTAGAAAATATCATTAGTGCCTTATGAATTTCACAAGAATTCCAAGAGCACCAACATCATATACCAAAGTATATCAATAATAATGAACGATGAAGTATTAATTCATAACTTCATTAGCGAAATATTTCACGACAATTATGAAATCTCTAAGGTTTTGGAGATAATTTATTCTCGTTTCAACAGCAAATCAAATGAGTTTAATATTATATTAGCTCATTAAAACCATGATTACACCTGAAGAATACATATATGAACGTATATCTTCTCTTTTGTACAAACTGTTAATTGTAAAAAATATTTTAACGGGTAGGTAAAACCCGAGAGATATTCATATCTCATATAAATATGTTACATTGTACATTCTTCCATTCTGATTCAGCAGTTGTTAACTATACTACTTACATTCACATGATATATGTATATGTTCACCAAAGAAAAACCATTTTCATACAAATTCAGTTACATACTCTGATTTTGACATATCGGAACTTAAGTAAAGCTTTAGCAAGTGTTATCTTCCTAAAGATCACTACATTCATGAATTATATTCATTCGTATTCTATGATGAATTATCAAATCAAACCACCGAACTTACCATTCCTTACTTTTGAAAATCACAACATTTCTTCGTCAACCGTTAGATCCATTGATGGATGCATCTTACGCTTAAACACTTCAAATTTAAAATTCTTGAAAACATCCTTTGAATCTTGACGATCGCAATCAGCGTTTAATCATCTAAAAATGAAATTTCTTGAAACCATTTCGGATTGATAACCGATGATTCAAATATGGCTGCATTAAATGCAGAGGAAACAGAAAAATTGTAGATGGTCTTAAGGGCCAACAGTTTGATAATAAAGAATGGTACGTTGGAAAAGCTCAAAAGAAAATTTGGAACTGAAAAACGGATTGAGCTAACCATGGAGGAGACCAAGGACAAACACAAGGGCCAAACCCTATATTCAAAGAATCCAGGTAATTTTGGATCCGGTGAAATCTTTAGAGAATATCTTGCTCCGAAGTCATGTTAAAAGCTTGCGGAAAATTTTTCTTCATCAACTTTCGAACTTAGAAATTCCAAAATATCATCATAAATATCCTCTATATTTCGAAAGATATCTTCATAACGATTCATGTCCGCAATTAAGTATCTCTTTGCGATATCTTTATAAAGGAAACTGTTTTAGTTTCTATATTCTGTAAAATTCGAGTTTAAATTATAAATGCTTTGAAGAAGTGTTGGGAATTGAAGCATGAGTTAGTATAATATAATGACGTCAGGCCAACGTGATTATATTACAGTAATTCATGCTAAGTTTTTAATGGAAGATGATGATTCATAGATTTTATAATCATCATTTTCCATGTTACACGACTCTTACATTCTATTTAACCTCTAAACATATCAAGAAAATATTTTTCTTGATGATTCGGTCTTTTCCGGATATTCTGGTAATATGACAAATCAAATCGTGATATTACCTTTCCTTTCTACTTTATATATTATGATCATTCGAAACTTCATACCTATGAATTCTAGACCATTACTCGCTTGACTTAAAGTCGGGAAGAAGAAACAAAAGCATAAAGCTCCGACATATAAGGGAAAATATAAAGCCCGATAACGACTCCGAAATTACAAACCGTGTATATCAATGCGTATAGCAATATAAAGACACGGGATAATTAAAAACACTATAACCCCAAGAGCATAGTAGAAGTAAACAGATTCCTCTGGCGGTAAAAGAAAAAGAAGAATGACTGCATAGATGGTCAATATAGTAACCAGGATCAGAACTGGATTAAGCATTTTCTTAATCTTTTGGAAGTTTGAATTGAGAAAGAAAGTATAGAAGTGGTGAAGATAATGAAACGAAAGAAGCTAATTTATAGCAAAATTCCAAACACATCAATCGAGGCAAATCACCGCATTTAATCAAACAAATCTCAAAATTTCGTAAATACCGGAGAATCAAATCTTATAGATTACGAAGATTTCCTTTAATTCCTTGAATTCCGGAAATCAATCGTGACTACGTCAAAAGTTAAGGCGAACATTTAATTTTCTCATTTCACTCTTTTATGATAGCTTCATTTATACTCTTCCTATAAACGAATCGTTTTATCCATATTATTCAATAGTGATAAAACTTTATTTTTCAACTTATATTCATCATTAAAATATTCTTGTTGTAAACAATGAAGATCTCTATCAAATTTCATGACTGTGATTTTCACGAACTCCTCTTTGTTTGTCTGCCCTAATATTGTGGCATAAAATGCTCAAGGTTTTAAATGAGTTCAATACTATTCATAACACATTTCATGTATCCAATTTACTGAAATGACTTGTATAACATCATCATTTTGAATGATCTTCGCATTAATAATAAAATGCACTTCGTTGAATAACCTATAGAAATCATGGAAGGAGAGGTCAAACAAACGCGTAAAAGCAATATACCTATCGTTAAAGTCCGTTGGAATTCGCGTAGAGGCCCCGAATATACCTGGGAACGCAAAGACCATATGAAACGGAAATATCCCCATCTCTTCTCAACTGCTGATGCAAACGAGGTAACTACCTAAAAACTTCGGGACGAAGTTTTCAATAACGGGGAGGAACTATAACGACCCTCATTTTTCCATTCTATATTTTTCCAATATTAAAAGCCCAAACAATATAATTAAAACTTAATGATTAAACTTTAATCAACAATTGTTAAGTGTTAAGAGTTAGAAAACATATTAATTAACTTTGTACAAAAATTGACAAGTTAATAAAAGATGAAAATAATAAACTGTTAGTCGACACTCACTGCTAATTAAAATTTATGCATTTATGTAATATTATAACTAATAACCTATAAGTAATAAATAAAAAGTGACATTTATATAAATAATAAAACAATTGGGAACTAAATATATACAAGTCATGAATTAGTAAAAAGAAAATAATACTTATCATGTAGTAAATATAAAAATAATAATAATAATAATAATAGTAATAATAATGAGACTAAAAAAATCTTACATCCTTATGTTGACTAAAAATAAAGTGTAAACTAGTACATCCTTATGTTGACTAATTATAAACTAGTACCACCTATTGTTGACTAAAAATTATAAAACAAAATAAAATCATTAATTAGAACATCCTTATGTTGACTAACACTCTAATACTTGCACTATATAAACACCTAGTTTCTCATTCACAAATCACACCAAAATTCTCTCTCAAAAACAATCTCTCCCTCTCCCTCTCCCTCTCTTGTGGTATTCGGATCTTCAAGCTTGTTCTTCGTGTTCTTCAAGAATCTTCAAGGAGTTCTTCAAGATTTTCAAGGCTTTGATCTTCCATCTTCATCGTGTTCATCTTTTCTTTGTTAATTATCTTGAATCTTCAAAGGTATAACATAAACCCTAAACTATTTACATAAACTTTAATCTTTGTTAATTCATATTCATATTATAAACTTGTTATTCATAAGTATATACATAAACACTCCTAGATTTATATATTCATATATACATGTAAAAAAAAAAAATATTTTTATGTATATATACGAATTATATATACATATACATATTAAAACCTTAAACCCTAATACTACTTATACTAGTACTTAACATGTATACACTATTACTATTACTAGCACCTATAACCTACTACTTATATTGTAGCACAAAAACATTTTGGGATATGTATTAGAGATGTATAGATCTTCGAACTTTCTTGACGAATGGTTTCTACGAGATTCTAGGCAGAGGGTTTGGATTTCCGATTTAAAGGGTCCTATGGCTCAAGCCCCTAGATCTAAATTAGCCATTCGAAGGGAAAGGGGTGATTGGAAGCTTATCTAATACGGCAAGTATCCTAAAATGAAAAACACTCATAAAAGTAGAAACTCTCTAGTCATAGAAACTTAGTAAAATAAGAAACTTTCTAAAAATGGAAACTTTATAAAAATAGTAACTTACTAGGAATAGAAACTTAGTAAAACAAACTATACTTAAACACATACTTAAACTTAAACATGGGCAAAACACTTAACTACTCTTAAATGTCAATAGGTTGACTTTCCTGCTCACTCGTTCAACTCTTTATTCCGAGGAATAACTCTCTCTCTACTTACTAAGGTGACTTTCATAGCCCCACTCTTATTGCTATAGCACTTTTTATACTTACTGGGGTGAGACACATGCTGCTTTTATACTTTAAACAACTTAGACACAAGTACGAACCTAAACTGTACTATGACTAGCTTATGCTACTAAGACCCCACAGTGATATTTTTTAATTGCTTTCAGGATAAGGCATTCTTAATTATTGGGGGTAGGCCTATCGGGAGTAACGTCCCCGATACATTTGACCGTGATGTCTTTGTATTACTTAATAATGATTTAAACATGGTGATAAGGTACTGCCAACTTATCATCGGGGCAACAAAACAAACGTTTAGTCTAAAATATCACGAATCAGTACTTCTTTTGGATCTGCGAGATCTACTTTTTGATCCTGCGGGAGATCAACTTTACAACTAAATCTTGTGGTCTAAAAACAACGATAACTACTTTTGTTAAACCTATGAACTTCACTCAACCTTTTTGGTTGACACTTTAGCATGTTTTGTCTCAGGTGCTGTTTGATTCAAGCTTTCTTATCTACTACTTATGTGATGCTACTTGGACTTAGGATCAAGAGATATCGCATTTATTACTTCTGCATATGAACAATTACTTTATCGTTATTTCCATTATTGTAACGACATTTCATTTTCCGCTGCGTACTCAATAAAGTTAAATTTTCTCATTTAGTATTGTTCTCGTATTATAATATGTTGGTTTATTTGATATTAGTAACGTTTCTTCCAGACCCTATTGGGAGGACGTTACATCAGTAACCAACCTTAACAATAATATAATAAGTCATCTTCGCAAAGATGGATATGTACACTCGCAAGTGTATAAATAATCCTCGAAGTACTAAACATCCGCCCACTAGTTCTTATGTCTAGTGCAGCCTACTGGATGGGGGTGTTAAACCCGATAGATCTACCTTTAGGATTCGCGCTTACATGCTATTATAACATATAACTAAATTACCTAGCACATCAATCCGCAGAATATCATTTTTTATCACTTGTGTCCATAACGTAAATCATTTATAAAAACAGCGCATGTATTCTCAGCCCAAAATATTTAAAGTTTAAAAGGGACAATATACTCACCCAATGTATTTTGTAGTAAAAATACATATAACATCATTGATCAAATATAAGGTTGGCCTCGGATTCACGAACCCCTTGTGAAGCTTTTTTTAAAAAAAAAATAACTCTGTACAAGACTCGAACCCATGACCCCTTGGTTACTCGAACACACTCTCAACCACTCGGCTGTTTCTGTTTTATCTGATTTATACACCATTCATTATTATTTAACCCGTTAATTATCTCTGTTACATCTTTCTTCTTCATCGCAACTCAACTCGATTAACCAAAACCCACCTAATCATAACCTTTAATTGCCTGATCAGTTTAGAACCCCTTAACAGATACGATTACTACTGGTTACCTGTTTTATTTAAAGCAGATAAAAAAAAATTAATCTTCAACAGACCCGCCATAAACCTTATGAACTCTTATAGTGATTTTGATATTAAAAGCGTTTTAGATTTAACTTATAACATGAATTAGTTTCTAAACGATTCTTAGAAACTATATAGATCATTCATTGATCCTAAAACATCTCGGTTAACTCGAATTTTATGAAAAACAGATTGATTGGATTTTGAATTAAAAATTTGACTCGAAAAATTGGGGCCTGATATTGAAAATTGGTTCTTGAGATTATTCAGATAATTTAAACAAGAGTTTCCTAACAACCTTGCACTTACAGATTTTAAAATGGATTCGATTTTGAATTATAAATAATCAGTTGAGGTTGCAGGTCCGTCGACTAGTTCTTCCTATATATATATATATTTTTTTTTTTTATAAAAAATGATATAACAGATATTTGGTAACGAGATTGAAGGAGCTGAATGGCTTTTTCCCCATATCACGGAGTTAGTCTCTTTATTTATAACCAAAAAAAAAAACATGGTATTCTATTATTGATTTTTTTTTTTTTAAATTATAAATATAAAAGATGAAAAGACTGATAACGAATTTTGGATTTATTGAGAGTTTAAATTGTCCACAACACCAATTAGTTGGACAAATTTAACAGGAAGATAGTGATATAAATCGCCATTCAATTCTTTTTCAGATTCTTTTTATCTATAATTATAATTAGTACAAAAAAATGTATTAATAATAATAATAATAATACTCTTATTTATAATACTGATAATAATAATAATAATAATAATAATCTTATTAATATCAACTATAATGATAATCACTAATAATAAGGTTAATAATGATATTAGTAATAATAATAATATTAGTGATTATAATACTAATAATAATAATATCAAAATATCAAAAGTAATAAAAATAATTATATCCATAAATTTTAAATAAAAAAAATAGTTTTATTTTTTAGTTATTCATAATATTAATACCTATTTTATACAATAACATATTTAAATATTTAATATCTATATATTTTATATATTTCAATAATTAACATATATATTTATATATATACATTTCAATAGTAATTTTAAATACTTGCAAGTAACAATTATATACATAATTATATATATACATATATATATCTATATAGTTATAAATATAATTTTTGTTACATCATATACTATTTATATATACAATTAGTTGTTCGTGAATCGCCGGGCATAGTCAACGGGTATTTGATGACATGAAAATTGATTTCAACACTTTCGAGATTCAACATTACAGATTTTGCTTATCGTATCGGAAACATATAAAGATTAGGGTTTAAATTTGGTCGGAAATTTCCGGGTCATTACAATAATAAAAATCATTTTCTCTGAATAACAACTTTTAAATCAAAGTTTATCATAGTTTTTAATTAACTAACCCAAAACAGCCCGCGGTGTTACTACGACGGCGTAAATCCGGTTTTACGGTGTTTTTCGTGTTTCCAGGTTTTAAATCATTAAGTTAGCATATCATATAGATATAGAACATGTGTTTAGTTGATTTTAAAAGTCAAGTTAGAAGGATTAACTTTTGTTTGCGAACAAGTTTAGAATTAACTAAACTATGTTCTAGTGATTACAAGTTTAAACCTTCGAATAAGATAGCTTTATATGTATGAATCGAATGATGTTATGAACATCATTACTACCTTAAGTTCCTTGGATAAACCTACTGGAAAAGAGAAAAATTGATCTAGCTTCAATGGATCCTTGGATGGCTCGAAGTTCTTGAAGCAGAATCATGACACGAAAACAAGTTCAAGTAAGATCATCACTTGAAATAAGATTGTTATAGTTATAGAAATTGAACCAAAGTTTGAATATGATTATTACCTTGTATTAGAATGATAACCTACTGTAAGAAACAAAGATTTCTTGAGGTTGGATGATCACCTTACAAGATTGGAAGTGAGATAGCAAACTTGAAAGTATTCTTGATTTTATGAAACTAGAACTTTTGGAATTTATGAAGAACACTTAGAACTTGAAGATAGAACTTGAGAGAGATCAATTAGATGAATAAAATTGAAGAATGAAAGTGTTTGTAGGTGTTTTTGGTCGTTGGTGTATGGATTAGATATAAAGGATATGTAATTTTGTTTTCATGTAAATAAGTCATGATTGATTACTCATATTTTTGTAATTTTATGAGATATTTCATGCTAGTTGCCAAATGATGGTTCCCACATGTGTTAGGTGACTCACATGGGCTGCTAAGAGCTGATCATTGGAGTGTATATACCAATAGTACATACATCTAAAAGCTGTGTATTGTACGAGTACGAATACGGGTGCATACGAGTAGAATTGTTGATGAAACTGAACGAGGATGTAATTGTAAGCATTTTTGTTAAGTAGAAGTATTTTGATAAGTGTATTGAAGTCTTTCAAAAGTGTATAAATACATATTAAAACACTACATGTATATACATTTTAACTGAGTCGTTAAGTCATCGTTAGTCGTTACATGTAAGTGTTGTTTTGAAACCTTTAGGTTAACGATCTCAATTAATGTTGTTAACCCATTGTTTATTATATCTAATGAGATGTTAAATTATTATATTATCATGATATTATGATATATTAATATATCTTAATATGATATATATACATTTAAATGTCGTTACAACGATAATCGTTACATATATGTCTCGTTTCGTCCTTAAGTTAGTAGTCTTGTTTATATGTATATAACTCATTGTTAATATACTTATGGAGATACTTACTTATCATAATCTCATGTTAACCATATGTATATCTATATATATATCGTCATGTCGTTTTTACAAGTTTTAACGTTCGTGAATCGTCGGTCAACTTGGGTGGTCAATTGTCTATATGAAACATATTTCAATTAATCAAGTCTTAACAAGTTTGATTGCTTAACATGTTGGAAACATTTAATCATGTAAATATCAATCTCAATTAATATATATATAAACATGGAAAAGTTCGGGTCACTACAGTACCTACCCGTTAAATAAATTTCGTCCCGAAATTTTAAGCTGTTGAAGGTGTTGACGAATCTTCTGGAAATAGATGCGGGTATTTCTTCTTCATCTGATCTTCACGCTCCCAGGTGAACTCGGGTCCTCTACGAGCATTCCATCGAACCTTAACAATTGGTATCTTGTTTTGCTTAAGTCTTTTAACCTCACGATCCATTATTTCGACGGGTTCTTCGATGAATTGAAGTTTTTCGTTGATTTGGATTTCATCTAACGGAATAGTGAGATCTTCTTTAGCAAAACATTTCTTCAAATTCGAGACGTGGAAAGTGTTATGTACAGCCGCGAGTTGTTGAGGTAACTCAATTCGGTAAGCTACTGGTCCGACACGATCAATAATCTTGAATGGTCCAATATACCTTGGATTTAATTTCCCTCGTTTACCAAATCGAACAACGCCTTTCCAAGGTGCAACTTTAAGCATGACCATCTCTCCAATTTCAAATTCTATATCTTTTCTTTTAATGTCAGCGTAGCTCTTTTGTCGACTTTGGGCGGTTTTCAACCGTTGTTGAATTTGGATGATCTTCTCGGTAGTTTCTTGTATAATCTCCGGACCCGTAATCTGTCTATCCCCCACTTCACTCCAACAAATTGGAGACCTGCACTTTCTACCATAAAGTGCTTCAAACGGCGCCATCTCAATGCTTGAATGGTAGCTGTTGTTGTAGGAAAATTCTGCTAACGGTAGATGTCGATCCCAACTGTTTCCGAAATCAATAACACATGCTCGTAGCATGTCTTCAAGCGTTTGTATCGTCCTTTCGTTCTGCCCATCAGTTTGTGGATGATAGGCAGTACTCATGTCTAGACGAGTTCCTAATGCTTGCTGTAATGTCTGCCAGAATCTTGAAATAAATCTGCCATCCCTATCAGAGATAATAGAGATTGGTATTCCATGTCTGGATATGACTTCCTTCAAATACAGTCGTGCTAACTTCTCCATCTTGTCATCTTCTCTTATTGGCAGGAAGTGTGCTGATTTGGTGAGACGATCAACTATTACCCAAATAGTATCAAAACCACTTGCAGTCCTTGGCAATTTAGTGATGAAATCCATGGTAATGTTTTCCCATTTCCATTCTGGGATTTCGGGTTGTTGAAGTAGACCTGATGGTTTCTGATGCTCAGCTTTGACCTTAGAACACGTCAAACATTCTCCTACGTATTTAGCAACATCGGCTTTCATACTCGGCCACCAAAAATATTTCCTGAGATCCTTGTACATCTTCCCCGTTCCAGGATGTATTGAGTATCTGGTTTTATGAGCTTCTCTAAGTACCATTTCTCTCATATCTCCAAATTTTGGTACCCAAATCCTTTCAGCCCTATACCGGGTTCCGTCTTCCCGAATATTAAGATGCTTCTCCGATCCTTTGGGTATTTCATCCTTTAAATTTCCCTCTTTTAAAACTCCTTGTTGCGCCTCCTTTATTTGAGTAGTAAGGTTATTATGAATCATTATATTCATAGATTTTACTCGAATGGGTTCTCTGTCCTTCCTGCTCAAGGCATCGGCTACCACATTTGCCTTCCCCGGGTGGTAACGAATCTCAAAGTCGTAATCATTCAATAATTCAATCCACCTACGCTGCCTCATATTCAGTTGTTTCTGGTTAAATATGTGTTGAAGACTTATGTGGTCGGTATATATAATACTTTTGACCCCATATAAGTAGTGCCTCCAAGTCTTTAATGCAAAAACAACTACGCCTAATTCCAAATCATGCGTCGTATAATTTTGTTCGTGAATCTTCAATTGTCTAGACGCATAAGCAATCACCTTCGTTCGTTGCATTAATACACAACCGAGACCTTGCTTTGATGCATCACAATAAATCACAAAATCATCATTCCCTTCAGGCAATGACAATATAGGTGCCGTAGTTAGCTTTTTCTTCAATAACTGAAACGCTTTCTCTTGTTCATCATTCCATTCAAATTTCTTCCCTTTATGCGTTAATGCAGTCAAGGGTTTTGCTATTCTGGAAAAGTCTTGGATGAACCTTCTGTAGTAACCAGCTAGTCCTAAAAACTGGCGTATGTGTTTCGGAGTTTTCGGGGTTTCCCACTTTTCAACAGTTTCTATCTTTGCCGGATCCACCTTAATACCTTCTTTGTTCACTATGTGACCGAGGAATTGAACTTCTTCCAACCAAAATGCACACTTTGAAAACTTAGCGTACAATTCTTCCTTCCTCAATACTTCTAACACCTTTCTCAAATGTTCACCGTGTTCTTGGTCATTCTTTGAGTAAATAAGTATGTCATCAATGAAAACAATGACAAACTTGTCAAGGTATGGTCCACACACTCGGTTCATAAGGTCCATGAACATAGCTGGTGCATTTGTTAAACCAAACGGCATGACCATAAACTCATAATGACCGTAACGTGTTCTGAAAGCAGTCTTTGGAATATCATCTTCTTTCACCCGCATTTGATGATACCCGGAACGTAAGTCAATCTTTGAATAAACAGACGAGCCTTGTAGTTGATCAAATAAGTCATCAATTCTCGGTAGTGGGTAGCGGTTCTTGATGGTAAGTTTGTTCAACTCTCGGTAGTCGATACACAACCTGAACGTACCATCTTTCTTCTTGACAAACAAAACAGGAGCTCCCCATGGTGATGTGCTTGGTCGAATGAAACCACGCTCTAAAAGTTCTTGTAATTGGCTTTGCAGTTCTTTCATCTCGCTGGGTGCGAGTCTGTAAGGAGCACAAGCTATTGGTGCAGCTCCTGGTACAAGATCTATTTGAAATTCAACGGATCGATGTGGGGGTAATCCCGGTAATTCTTTCGGAAATACATCGGGAAATTCTTTTGCAATGGGAACATCATTGATGCTCTTTTCTTCAGTTTGTACTTTCTCGACGTGTGCTAGAACAACATAGCAACCTTTTCTTATTAGTTTTTGTGCCTTCAAATTACTAATAAGATGTAGCTTCGTGTTGCCCTTTTCTCCGTACACCATTAAGGGTTTTCCTTTTTCTCGTATAATGCGAATTGCATTTTTGTAACAAACGATCTCCGCTTTCACTTCTTTCAACCAGTCCATACCTATTATCACATCAAAACTCCCTAACTCTACTGGTATCAAATCAATCTTAAATGTTTCGCTAACCAGTTTAATTTCTCGATTCCGACATATATTATCTGCTGAAATTAATTTACCATTTGCTAATTCGAGTAAAAATTTACTATCCAAAGGCGTCAATGGACAACTTAATTTAGCACAAAAATCTCTACTCATATAGCTTCTATCCGCACCCGAATCAAATAAAACGTAAGCAGATTTATTGTCAATAAGAAACGTACCCGTAACAAGCTCCGGGTCTTCCTGTGCCTCTGCCGCATTAATATTGAAAACTCTTCCACGGCCTTGTCCATTCGTGTTCTCCTGGTTCGGGCAATTTCTAATAATGTGGCCCGGTTTTCCACATTTATAACAAACTACATTGGCATAACTTGCTCCGACACTACTTGCTCCGCCATTACTCGTTCCGACACCATTTGTTCCTTTCGTTCTATTAACCCCTGGTCCGTAGACCTCACACTTCGCCGCGCTATGACCATTTCTTTTACACTTGTTGCAAAATTTGGTGCAGAACCCCGAGTGATACTTTTCACACCTTTGGCATAGCTGCTTCTGATTGTTGTTGTTGTTGCGGTTATTATTGTTGTTGGGATGATTGTTGTAGTTGCTGTTGTTGTTGTTGTTGTTGTTGTTGTTGGGCCGTTTGTTGTAGTTGCGATTGATGTTGCGATTGTTGGGATAATTGTTGCGATTATTGTTGTAATTGCTGTTGTTGTTGTATTGGTGATTCTTATCACCGTTTTCCTCCCACTTTCTTTTGACTTGCTTCACATTGGCCTCTTCAGCAGTCTGTTCTTTAATTCTTTCTTCAATCTGGTTCACTAGTTTGTGAGCCATTCTACATGCCTGTTGTATGGAGGCGGGCTCGTGTGAACTTATATCTTCTTGGATTCTTTCCGGTAATCCTTTCACAAACGCGTCGATCTTCTCTTCCTCATCTTCGAATGCTCCCGGACACAATAGGCACAATTCTGTGAATCGTCTTTCGTACGTGGTAATATCAAATCCTTGGGTTCGTAACCCTCTAAGTTCTGTCTTGAGCTTATTGACCTCGGTTCTGGGACGGTACTTCTCGTTCATCAAGTGCTTGAATGCTGACCACGGTAGTGCGTACGCATCGTCTTGTCCCACTTGCTCTAGATAGGTATTCCACCATGTTAACGCAGAACCTGTGAAGGTATGCGTAGCGTACTTCACTTTATCCTCTTCAGTACACTTACTTATGGCAAACACCGATTCGACCTTCTCGGTCCACCGTTTCAATCCGATCGGTCCTTCGGTTCCATCAAATTCCAAAGGTTTGCAGGCAGTGAATTCTTTGTAGGTGCATCCTACACGATTTCCTGCACTGCTAGATCCAATGTTATTGTTGGTATGTAGCGCAGCCTGTACTGCGGCTATGTTTGAAGCTAGAAAAGTACGGAATTCCTCTTCATTCATATTCACGGTGTGTCGAGTAGTCGGTGCCATTTCCTTCAAAATAGTCAAATGGAACAAGTTAATCATACAGAATATTAAGAGTAGTTAATAGTATTTCGTAGCATAATATGAACTCATTTATAAAAGCTTTTTCTTCATATTAGCGTTTTATAAGTTTAAATTCGGGTAGTACCTACCCGTTAAGTTCATACTTAGTAGCTAATATACAATTCAACTACTACAATTCTATATGAAAAACTGATTATAATAATATTTCGCGTTCAAACTTTTATACAATATTTTACAAACTTACAATACCGCTTATTTTACATAAAGCATGAAATATAGCACACAATAACTTTGATACAAGATAGTTGTGAAGATAATTCTAGCTAGTACACAAGTCGTTCAGCAAAGGCAATAAAGACACGTAATTCATACGTCCAGAAACAAGTCATGCATTCTGGTTTTACTAGGACTACTTCCCATCCTTGGTCTTGTGCAACATAACCGTTATGGCCATTGATAAGACAGCGTGTTGTAACGTCGTCAAAGGGACGAGGGTTACGTAATGTCCAACAGTCCCGTAATAATCTAGAAACCTCATTTCTTACCCCAATTACAGACTCCGTCACTTGTGGAAACGTTTTGTTTAATAGTTGTAGCCCGATGTTCTTGTTCTCACTTTGGTGAGAAGCGAACATTACTAATCCGTAAGCATAACATGCTTCTTTATGTTGCATGCTAGCCGCTTTTTCTAAATCACGAAGTCCAATATTCGGATATATTGAGTCAAAATAATTTCTTAACCCGTTGCGTAAAATAGCATTTGGGTTCCCCGCAATATATGCGTCAAAGTAAACACATCGTAACTTATGGGTTTCCCAATGTGATATCCCCCATCTTTCAAACGAAAGTCTCTTATAAACCAAGACATTCTTGGAATGTTCTTCGAATGTCTTACAAACTGATCTCGCCTTAAATAGTTGTGCCGAGGAATTCTGGCCGACTCTAGACAAGATTTCATCAATCATGTCTCCGGGTAGGTCTCTTAAAATATTGGGTTGTCTATCCATTTTGTGTTTTTAAACTGTAAAATAGACAAGAGTTAGATTCATAAAAAAATACTTATTAATACAAGCAATTTTTACATATATCATAAAGCATAAGAACACTATATTACATATATTACACCACACGAATACAACTATCTTATTCCGACTCGCTCGTTTCTTCTTCTTCGGTTTTGGTTCGTTTTGCCAAGTTTCTAGGGATATATGATGTTCCCCTAATACGAGCCGTCATTGTCCACATTGGTTTAGAAAAACCTGGTGGTTTAGAGGTTCCCGGGTCATTGTTACAACTTAAGAACTTCGGGGGTTGACGATACATATAAAGTTCATCGGGGTTGGAATTAGATTTCTCTATTTTTATGCCCTTTCCCTTATTATTTTCTTTTGCCTTTTTAAATTCAGTTGGGGTAATTTCTATAACATCATTGGAATTCTCGTCGGAATCCGATTCATCGGAGAATTGGTAATCCTCCCAATATTTTGCTTCCTTGGCGGAAACACCATTGACCATAATTAACCTTGGTCGGTTGATTGAGGATTCTCTTTTACTTAACCATTTTATTATTTCCCCCACCGGTTCCGATTCTTCTTCCGGTTCCGATTCTTCTTCCGGTTCCGACTCTTCTTCCGGTTCCTCTTCGGGAACTTGTGAATCAGTCCATGAATCATTCCAATTTACATTTGACTCTTCATTATTATTAGGTGAGTCAATGGGACTTGTTCTAGAGGTAGACATCTATCACATAATATCAAACACGTTAAGAGATTAATATATCACATAATATTCATATGTTAAAAATATATAGTTTCCAACAAAAATGTTAAGCAATCATTTTTAAAGAAAACACGGTCGAAGTCCAGAATCACTAATGCATCCTAACAAACTCGATAAGAAACACTAATGCAAATTTTCTGGTTCTCTAAGACCAACGCTCGGATACCAACTGAAATATCCCGTTCTTATTGATTAAAAACGTTCCATATTAATTGATTTCGTTGCGAGGTTTTGACCTCTATATGAGACGTTTTTCAAAGACTGCATTCATTTTTAAAACAAACCATAACCTTTATTTTATAAATGAAGGTTTAAAAAGCTTTACGTAGATTATCAAATAATGATAATCTAAAATATCCTGTTTACACACGACCATTACATAATGGTTTATAATACAAATATGTTACAACAAAATAAGTTTCTTGAATGCAGTTTTTACACAATATCATACAAGCATGGACTCCAAATCTCGTCCTTATTTAAGTATGCGACAACGGAAGCTCTTAATAATCACCTGAGAATAAACATGCTTAAAACGTCAACAAAAATGTTGGTGAGTTATAGGTTTAACCTATATATATCAAATCATAATAATAGACCACAAGATTTCATATTTCAATACACATCCCATACATAGAGATAAAAATCATTAATATGGTGAACACCTGGTAACCGACATTAACAAGATGCATATATATAAGAATATCCCCATCATTCCGGAACACCCTTCGGATATGATATAAATTTCGAAGTACTAAAGCATCCGGTACTTTGGATGGGGTTTGTTAGGCCCAATAGATCTATCTTTAGGATTCGTGTCAATTAGGGTGTCTGTTCCCTAATTCTTAGATTACCAGACTTAATAAAAAGGGGCATATTCGATTTCGATAATTCAACCATAGAATGTAGTTTCACGTACTTGTGTCTATTTTGTAAATCATTTATAAAACCTGCATGTATTCTCATCCCAAAAATATTAGATTTTAAAAGTGGGACTATAACTCACTTTCACAGATTTTTACTTCGTCGGGAAGTAAGACTTGGCCACTGGTTGATTCACGAACCTATAGCAATATATACATATATATCAAAGTATGTTCAAAATATATTTACAACACTTTTAATATATTTTGATGTTTTAAGTTTATTAAGTCATCTGTCCTCGTTAGTAACCTACAACTAGTTGTCCACAGTTAGATGTACAGAAATAAATCGATAAATATTATCTTGAATCAATCCACGACCCAGTGTATACGTATCTCAGTATTGATCACAACTCAAACTATATATATTTTGGAATCAACCTCAACCCTGTATAGCTAACTCCAACATTCACATATAGAGTGTCTATGGTTGTTCCGAAATGTATATAGATGTGTCGACATGATAGGTCGAAACATTGTATACGTGTCTATGGTATCTCAAGATTACATAATATACAATACAAGTTGATTAAGTTATGGTTGGAATAGATTTGTTACCAATTTTCACGTAGCTAAAATGAGAAAAATTATCCAATCTTGTTTTACCCATAACTTCTTCATTTTAAATCCGTTTTGAGTGAATCAAATTGCTATGGTTTCATATTGAACTCTATTTTATGAATATAAACAGAAAAGTATAGGTTTATAGTCGGAAAAATAAGTTACAAGTCGTTTTTGTAAAGGTAGTCATTTCAGTCGAAAGAACGACGTCTAGATGACCATTTTAGAAAACATACTTCCACTTTGAGTTTAACCATAATTTTTGGATATAGTTTCATGTTCATAATAAAAATCATTTTCTCTGAATAACAACTTTTAAATCAAAGTTTATCATAGTTTTTAATTAACTAACCCAAAACAGCCCGCGGTGTTACTACGACGGCGTAAATCCGGTTTTACGGTGTTTTTCGTGTTTCCAGGTTTTAAATCATTAAGTTAGCATATCATATAGATATAGAACATGTGTTTAGTTGATTTTAAAAGTCAAGTTAGAAGGATTAACTTTTGTTTGCGAACAAGTTTAGAATTAACTAAACTATGTTCTAGTGATTACAAGTTTAAACCTTCGAATAAGATAGCTTTATATGTATGAATCGAATGATGTTATGAACATCATTACTACCTTAAGTTCCTTGGATAAACCTACTGGGAAAGAGAAAAATTGATCTAGCTTCAATGGATCCTTGGATGGCTCGAAGTTCTTGAAGCAGAATCATGACACGAAAACAAGTTCAAGTAAGATCATCACTTGAAATAAGATTGTTATAGTTATAGAAATTGAACCAAAGTTTGAATATGATTATTACCTTGTATTAGAATGATAACCTACTGTAAGAAACAAAGATTTCTTGAGGTTGGATGATCACCTTACAAGATTGGAAGTGAGCTAGCAAACTTGAAAGTATTCTTGATTTTATGAAACTAGAACTTTTGGAATTTATGAAGAACACTTAGAACTTGAAGATAGAACTTGAGAGAGATCAATTAGATGAAGAAAATTGAAGAATGCAAGTGTTTGTAGGTGTTTTTGGTCGTTGGTGTATGGATTAGATATAAAGGATATGTAATTTTGTTTTCATGTAAATAAGTCATGATTGATTACTCATATTTTTGTAATTTTATGAGATATTTCATGCTAGTTGCCAAATGATGGTTCCCACATGTGTTAGGTAACACACATGGGCTGCTAAGAGCTGATCATTGGAGTATATATACCAATAGTACATACATCTAAAAGCTGTGCATTGTACGAGTGCGAATACGGGTGCATACGAGTAGAATTGTTGATGAAACTGAACGAGGATGTAATTGTAAGCATTTTTGTTAAGTAGAAGTATTTTGATAAGTGTATTGAAGTCTTTCAAAAGTGTATAAATACATATTAAAACACTACATGTATATACATTTTAACTGAGTCGTTAAGTCATCGTTAGTCGTTACATGTAAGTGTTGTTTTGAAACCTTTAGGTTAACGATCTCAATTAATGTTGTTAACCCATTGTTTATTATATCTAATGAGATGTTAAATTATTATATTATCATGATATTATGATATATTAATATATCTTAATATGATATATATACATTTAAATGTCGTTACAACGATAATCGTTACATATATGTCTCGTTTCGAAATCCTTAAGTTAGTAGTCTTGTTTATATGTATATAACTCATTGTTAATATACTTATGGAGATACTTACTTATCATAATCTCATGTTAACCATATGTATATCTATATATATATATATCGTCATGTCGTTTTTACAAGTTTTAACGTTCGTGAATCGTCGGTCAACTTGGGTGGTCAATTGTCTATATGAAACATATTTCAATTAATCAAGTCTTAACAAGTTTGATTGTTTAACATGTTGGAAACATTTAATCATGTAAATATCAATCTCAATTAATATATATATAAACATGGAAAAGTTCGGGTCACTACAAACACTAGTTTGACTCACGAGCAATACTCCCGAACCTTACCCATAACCTCCATAGCTATAACCCATAATTTCCTTAGCTCTATCCCGCTCGAAAAACAATTTCGAAATCACTCGGACAGCACTCCGTCGTAATATTTTATGTATACTAATAATATCTTGAAATAATACGGAGTAAATATATATATATATGTAAATCGATTGAGAGAGTTTAGAGAAAAATATTTTCAAGTTTCTATGAAATAATGAAACCTATTGAATTCTATTTATAATAGATTTTTAAATTATTAAAGTGAATTATTAAAGTATGAATTATTAAAGTGAATTATTAAAGTATGAATTATTAAAATATGAATTATTAAAGTGAATTATTAAAGTGAATTATTAAAGTTAAAGTAAAGTAAAAATAAAGTAAAGGTAAAGTTTAAGTATAGTAAAAGTATAAAACTATGTACGTATAATACGCGTATAAATATATATAATATTAATTTAAATCGTTATATATATTTAATATAAATATCGTAATCTTTATCATACTGGTTAAGTAATGAGTTGTCAAAAGTGGTTCTAGATATTTATAAAAGTTATATATGTTTTAATAATAATGTTCTTTTTAAACTGAAAACGTTTTTGTACGTTTGAAACTAAATCAAATAAATATGATAATTTTGTTTTCCAAAACTAAATATATTTAAGAATCATTTTGTTTAAAGGTTAAAATAATGGAAATCGTTATATCATAAAACGTTTTAGAAAAGTAGAATCATATATATTCATAATAGGTTTTAAGTTTTTAAATTACAGTATGTTGGTGAAGCATGCGATAAAGTTCAAAGGTTAAATAAACGTATGAAATCATCTTAATGAAAAATGTCGAGTTACTTAACTTGTCGATATCCAACATCTAAGTTATTTACACTCCACGTTCTCACTTATAAATCACCTTACCATTTTTTGAATGTTGTCAAAAAGGATAGATTTCTTAAATCACAGTGGATCTCATAACATAGACCCGTAATCATATCACAATGTATCTGATAAATCAATCATTTGATATTATCTTCTAATTCCATCGATAAACATATTGAAACAAATACATTCATGTAAAGTATTATACGTTTAATACTTTATTAATATTCTCAAGTTATAATATATAAATATATATACATATATATACATATTTATTTATATAAAATGGTTCGTGAATCGTTGGAATTTGGTCGAGGTTATAATGAATGTATGAACAAATTTAAAATTCTTGAGATTTAACTTAACAAACTTTGCTTATCGTGTCGGAATAATATAAAGATAAAGTTTAATTTGGTTGGAAATTTCCGGGTTGTCACATATTAAAAAAAACTTATAAAACTTTTAATTTACGTAAAAGGCTAAGATCCGCATTGTGCTTCCACCATCACATCAGTTGATCTGTTAGCAATGGTGGATTCAATCGGTAGGCGGCGGGCACCAATTGCATTACAAGTGCAACTCTTAGATCTTTATGGGACCCACGACATCTAGTGTCTAATACTAGTGTCATGCTGGCATGTTTAGTCCCATCCTTGCCTCGGGTTGCAGTCTCACCTCTCAACTCGATTAAGTCATCCAATTGTGAAACGTGTAAAAATTAATCTAGGTCTCACGCATAGATAATGATTACCTCGAGTTATAATTCAACTAGGTCTCACGCATTGTCAAAAAATAGCGACAAGTGTTTCAACCGAATTGGACGGCACGACTTAAATTTCGACGGGTATATTATACAATTTTAATAATCTTTAGAAAAATTGTGTTACGAATATTACATGCATAATATCGCCTCACAAGTTAAAAACGTTTTAACTTGATTTTAATTATGTCTTGATTTTAGTTGTCACATGGCAAATTATATACAATCACATAACATATAAAATGCAACCAAACAAAATAAAACATAATAAGTATGTGCATAGCCTCAACCGATGAAAATCTTATGCTTGGTCTCACGAGCCATTATGAGAACCAAGCGGTCAACTAAAGGGACGATCACAAAAGTAAACCTTAGAAGCTCCCACTTGCGTCAAGATCTCATGATGACCAAGTGTCCTCCTTCACCGCATCTCTCTCAGCTTTTGTCCATTGACTTTACTTCAAGTGTGTCTTGATGGCCAAATTCCGTTCACTTCAAGTCTTTAATCCCATCATGGAGGCTACATTTATTATAAAATAAAATACAACTAATCTAGAATTGTAAATTACATAATTGGCTCAAAATGGCCTCCCAAAATAAAAGATTAAATTACATCCATAAATGACCACAAAACAATGGCATCTAAACAACCATAAACATTCAAGATCACAACACATGCACACGGTCTAGGTTTTCATCGGCTATGCACAATTAAATCATCATAATAATAACATAATCATGACAATAATTATGGCTTGCTCCATGGCACAAGATGCATGTCTTGGCCATGGATAAAAAACATACAAATATATACACAAGCCATTTAATCAATAACAACCACGCATATATATACTGACCGTATAAAAACATAAGAGGCTCTGATACCACTGTAGGTGATTTAGGGTTTTAAGAAAACGATTTTCTAATTAATTATTATCATGTTCATACACATAATAATAATAATAATATTAAGCGGAAGCGTATTAATTTTATTAATACTAAATCACCTAATCGGATCCATATGATTCATACGGTTAAATAAATAAATAACAAGAGAATAGTCGAAGTTTATACCTTCCTTGAAGAACCGGATTGACGGAAGAGAAACTAACAATCAAAAGTATGATTGCCGCTAGGGTAGTCCACACTGATTAATAATAAATAATCACAATGATTATTTATTTAATTCGTATAATCCAAAAATATAAATACTTCTTTTCTGTTCGTCAGACTCGAAAACAAAAAGGTGGATGGTTTTTATTCTTCCGTCTAAATAAAACGTATAGATTTGTAGGGTTTTTTTTTTTTTTTTTTTTTTTTTTTTTGTCGCAAAAAAAAACAAAGGAAAACTTTGATGATAAATTTCTTATATTTTCATCCAAAACCCGAGAACCCCTATGGCTATTTATATTAATTTGTATGTCGGTTTATCAATTCTTCCTACAGTCCAATACGTATTCCATATTACTTGGAGGATAAGGTAATTAACTTTATGAAATATTAATTAAGATCCAAACCTTGTTTCCTAAACGTATAGGAATTACTAAGTTATACAAAATCTTATATTCATTAATTAATTAACTAATTAATTACTTTTATTTAATTACTTGAATAATATATATTATATACCATATATATTATTAATTGATGTTTAGGTGTATATGTGTGTGACCCCGAAGGTTCAAATGAATTTAGCTATATAGTTATGTGTTGTACCTACACATAAATCCTACAAAAACACCATGGTGCAATTTGATTTTAAACATCTTTGGATATTCATCAATAAACTGATAAACAACAACTAAAACAAATAATGCAAAATAAATTAACGAATAATTTTAACTGATTTAGGATTTATATAGAACTACTCAAATGCAAACGGTAAATCATTTAAGATCAAATTCGTCAATGTCGTCAGTACGAATGGTATACAAATTGTTCGTCATACCCTAGCAATCGTTTGATAAATTATAACTAGAATTTGAGTTTGATCGTGATCAAAGGGAGTTAAAAGGGAATTAGGGTTTTGATTTTCGTAGTCCTCGTTGTATTTGAAAAGTTGAAATAACGAAATGATGTAGAAAACAAAGGTTTTAAGGGTTAGTTAATTAACGGGGAGATGTTTTTGCTTCGAAATAGGTTGGTTAATAAAAGATGCTACACTACAGATATTGTTTAATATGTTATTCAACAAATTTAATGATGTAATCATAGATAAACAAATCATGAGAACTCTTTGGAAAACAAATTTACCCAATTTTCGATCTGATAGTTAAGCTTCTTCCCTCTGCATCCTAACTCTTTTCTGATACCTTAACTCCAGTAAGCTTCATCTTTGTTAGCACCTTCCTAAACTCTTCTCAGGATCCATCGCTTGCATCGGCATCTCGTCAGAGGTCCGGCCGACCTCTTTCTGTTTTTTCTTCTCTTTTTCCACGTACTTCTCATTTTCCCTTTCCTTTTCCTTTCTGTTTTGTGTCTTTCAGGCTTCCCTCTTTTTCCTGTGAATATCGAAGGTGGCTGGCGGCAACTACCATTCTACTGTTATTCTCGTGGTAGGGTGGTGTTTCGTGGTTGGCACTTCTTCGTCTGTTTCCCGAGTGGTTTCCGGTTTTATGGTTCATCGGAGCTCCCCGAGCGGCGGCTTACAAAGGTGGCTTCACCACCCTGTTGTTGGTGGCTACATGTTAGCTTCCAGTTGATGGTGGTAGGCCTCCCTCTACGTCTGTTTGTGTTGGTTTCGTTTCCATGGTTCACTGGAGCTTTCCTGGCCGGTAGCTAGCCATGTTGCCTTCACCACCCCGTTGGTGGTCGCCACTCAGTTGTTTCCGGTAGGGGCGGCGATGTTCCATCGGTTGTTTCAGGCGTTGTCACCACCCTTTTGGTGGTGGCGGCCCGTTTGTTTTGACGGGGTGGTAGTGGTTAGTTGGGTCTTGGTGGCCTTTCCTCGTTGCAGTGGGTTTGTCTCGTCAAGCTTTTTCTTTTCCTGCTATGTCTTTAGAGTTTTTCCGCGCGACGATATTGCTGTTGAAGATCTGATTTTAGCTCCAAAGACGTGACGAGTATTTTGCAGTTCAGTGTTCTTTAGTGGCAGCTCGTGAAGATTTGAGACTTCCATTGTTCTGATTTTCAGCGGATACAATGGTCGTAAGTATTCTCCCGACGATTTGTGTTCTCTCGGGAATGGTTTGAGGTCTAGCCAATACTACAGGTTAGATGTAGCCTTGATCGTTTAGTTTGCTATTTTGTCAGCCTTTATACATCTTGTTAGTGGGTAACTTTATACATCTTGTTAGTGGGTACGTTGTGTGTGGTTTAGCTATATATTGTGTTTGTTGACTAGGTTTGTATATTCGGATCCATTTATTTATATTAGCGTTTTTCGCACCGAAAAAAAATTTGTTTTGTGAAGATTATACTTTTAACGTCACTTGATGCATAATCAACTATAAAAGGATGATTAGTATCCAATAATTTGACCCATTTAACATTATAACATTGTATCAAATTCGCGGACAATACCAGGTGTTATGTATATATACACAGCATAAAAGGAATCAAATAGTGATCACCACTAGTGTCGCTATTCAGGAAAAGCGTACAATTTATAATTTACAAGTCTCATTCAGTGAAATGAAAATCCATTGGAGCTGCGCAGAAGGAATAGTGGCTGAATGGAAAAAAAAAAAAAACCCACAAGGCGCGATTTTGGCGACACGTACTGACTATACGTGTATATCAAGGCCTACAATCAGATTTTGACATGACTATACTGACAACAGGACAGTGCATAAAGGAGAGGTTTGCGTTTTGGGTAGCTGAAGAATCAAGTATGCAGTTACGAATTTGATCAGATTTCAAGTTGAAAAAATGTTCCAATGATGATCTGTAGCCATCTTTTCCTTAATTTTTTCAAGCCTCTTTAAAATTTCCAAAAATGAAGGTCTCTTGTTCATATCTGCATCCCAGCAGTGCTCGGTCAATCTGTATAATGACCATTGATATTAGCACCTGGATAATTGTTATGACCCAGCAATATCACCCAACAAGACTCTTGAACATTTTGGAATTTCGGTTTAGATAGGTTTAATTGCATAGGATGCAATTCAAGGAATTGAATATGAGATTAAGGAAGTAGATTAATATAACTTACTCTCTCAACTCAGGACTGTAACTTTTTGCTCGAAAAATAGGTCGGATCCCTTCTGCTGCAGATTTAGCTGCTTCATAAGGTTCACAATTTGATAGTGGTGGGTCTCCTTCAAGCATCTGTTTTTAACAAACAAACAAAAAATAATGATTATGATATAATATTTTATTTGGTTTTTGTCCTTTTCTCATTTTTTTTTTTTTTTTTTAAAAAGCAAGATAATTTTATTGATAAGAAAATAATACAAAGAGAATTACAACATGAGTAACACTAATTTGAGCGAAACTTGAGGACCTATACTAGATATAAAGTAAGAGACTAACAAGATGTAGAATACCCTGATTTCGGAGCAGTATTATCGAACTTAACATCAATCACCATTACCCTCATCATCTACTAATACATAAAAAGGATTGTTTGTTTCAATTCTATCTTTGGAATATGTCTTATTATTACCTTCACCATCAATGCATTTCCCTTTATCTCTTTTCCTTAAAACATTATGATTTCGATTTTTCTGGGGCTCCACATTCCAATCTGTTTCCTCCACAGCAATATTGTCTTTAATACCATAATTATTCTTAACTGCATTTTGCTTGATACCTTTTGCTTCTGTTGACTGCCATTGACTTTTATTATTATCAAAATTCAACTTATGAAATACCCTTCCTTTCTTACCAACAACTTTAGAGCCGTCCTCAACACACTGGTTATTTAAATCAACTGTTTCACCATCATTGTTGATTTTCAAAGCGTCTTTTAACACTTGTGCAGATACTTCATCTTCTGTTTTAGGCCTAATTTTACAAGTATTAAAAGAGTGCCCAAACACTTTGCAATAAGTGCATAAAGGCGGTTTCCATTGATAAGTCACCTCAAGTTTACCCACTTTGGCTGGAAAAGAACCAATCACAGGATAGGAAAATTCGACAAAGCTAGGAAGGTCATCAGCTGCATTGACTTCAGTCAAAACTCTAGCAAAACCTAGTCTTCCACTTTTACTCAAACATATTTCTGAAGTAACTTTGTCCATCAACATAGGCCTACCAATACCACTAACAAGTTTACCTATACTTCTGCCACTCCATAGTTCAATGGGTATATTGTGAATGCAAATCCAAATTGGAACTTTTTCAGGTTCCATTTTTCAAGCCAAACCCCAGGTTCCCACTGATTTACGAAAAAAGGAACATTATTAACTAACCATGGACCACTCTCAAGAACCTCCTTCATACCCTTTTCATTTTTAAAATTGCATAAATAAAATCCTGCAGCTGTTTTGACGATTTCTTTAAGGTCATACCTCCGCCACATTCTCCTTAGATGGGCATTAACAACCCTATAATCCATAGAAGTTCCAATAAAATACCCATATAATTGAAGAGAAAATGCACTACCGCCCTTCTTAACCTCCTCAGCGGAGAAAACTACTCTCTTTTGACCATTAGACATTAAAACAGGAGGAATGAACTCCATTTTTAATTCTTCTTCATCTTTGTTTTGTTTTAAGAAGTCAGCAAAAGTGATATTTGGATTTACCCATGCTCTTGGGGTTTTAGTATTTGTATTGCCTTGCCCATCACTAGTCTCAACCCCTTCCATTGTTGTAGATTTAATCCCAGAAACAACATTATCTTTATCACCGCTATTATTATCCTGCGTATTCATTAATGTTACATTGCCACCCAATGTAAATTGGGAGAAATCATCAGGAACAACAATTGACTCTCTAATACCATCATTCTTAAATAACTTAACAGCATTCTCAGCAGCAGCCACTAGGTTTACATCAACCTCATTATAACTACCATCTTTTGAACTCTTAAAGAATACAACAGGACTAGCAGAAACAGTCGGTTTAGCAACAGCAATTGTTTCACCAATAGATTTAGCAATAATATCATCGTTACTAACTACAATATCATCAATAGAATGATCAGTTACACCAGAATTCTTACCATACCCACCTTTCTTCCTGTTACCCTTGCGTTTTTTAATTACTTCAGGGAGTATTTTTTCATTAGCAGGAATAGAAGAATCACCAGCATAAGGAACAAATTGAGCACTCTTCTTTTCTTTAGACGGACCATCCCCAACATCAATCAGCTGGTTCACTTTACCCTTCCTCTTTCTAGAACTATAGGTTTTCAGAATCATCCCCTCTGAATCACGATTATCCTTCCCAGGTTGATCAATTGGCACATCTCCCTCGTTCTTATTTGGCTGATCAACTTCATCTACCATCAGATTGGAACGTACGACATCATCCATAATCTGAGATGAACGATCCCCATCAGAATCAGATGAAGACACTTCTCCACTTTCAGAAGCCGCATCCGCTGTTCCACGACTAACCGATCGGTTTCGCAAAACCCTAGTAGCAGTCGCCGTTATATCTTGGTACTTTTTCTTCTTCTTGGACACCATGATACACCCAGATCAGCTTCTATGAAGTGGCAATAGCAGCAGATAGCAATAGCAGCAGATAGCAGGTATCTCAGAACTATAACTCAAATTTGAAAGCAACAATTCAGACCAATACTCACCAAGGTTTTGGTCGGAGATCCAACACAGTCGTACTGGAAGAAAACGGCAGCGAACGGCGGTGGAACAGATGTTCACGCGCCGGCGCGTGGAATACCGGCAGCGGAATTCGGCGGCGCGTGGGATGACAGTGGTGGTCGGAACAGCGTGAAAATTTCAGGGTTTGCAATTCGAGTATGTCTGATTCGATTGGCGGGGGTGGTGAGATGCAAAAATCAAAAGAAAAAAACTAAATAATCGAGTGGTGGGAGGCGGTGAACAGTGGCCAGATGCCCTTTTAGGAGAGAGAAAAATTCACTTGTGTCGGTGTTAGTCCATTCAAATTTTTTTTTAAAATAGTCATCCCTTTTCTCATTATTTTTATTTTTACAATAACAGGAATTGGAATTGAAATTGAAATTACCTGGTACAATATCATTGCAAAAGAGAACACATCAACTGTTTTGTCATATTTACGATGCTTGAAGACTTCAGGAGCCATATAACGATCTTTAATTTCATTTCATGAAAGATAAAAACAGAAAAAAAAAATTGAATGGCTATGATGTGACAAGTTTACAGACAATCAAATATAATACTCCTAATAATAGCAAAAGTGTTTTAGTAGAATTTAAACATACAGCTCCCAGTTTCGCCGGTCATTTTGTAGACATCATGAGAATTTTTAACCCTGATTAATTTGCTTAGTCCAAAATCTCCAACTTTAAGATGGTCTGCATTGGAGTTGACTAAAAGAACATTCCTGATAATTACAAGTATAGCCTTTAATTAATGTTACTACTACTAATAAAGATTAAATCAAAAAATTGAAAACTCAAAATCTAAGAACGAACTACGAATATACAGATATGCACAAGAGATGTACAAACTATGTGTTCTGAATGTGGCAAATGAACAAACCTCGGTTTCAAGTCTCTATGGATTATGACATTTGGCTCAGTGTGAAGATATGCCATGCCTCTGGGGAAAAAAACACACACACACACAAAGAAAATACAAAAATAAAAAAACATTTCAAAATACAACATTACAACATTACATACATATAACTTAGACTTTGCTATTCACAAATTTCATAATTTGATAGGGGATGTGTCTCCGTTAGGAAACTAGCATAAATAACAAGAGCTTGATGTGGCAAAATGGCTTCTTGAGTAGATCAGTTACTTTGTTTACAACTATCTATAATTAGGTTCGAAAATAAAACCTTTTAGATCGACTTTCTGGAATTTATGTGCATCGAAAATTTAAAGTTTTTAAGAACACGGAAGTATTTATCATGAATTTATGATTTTATAGACACTTTGTAGATCATAATTAGTACTAACTATCGAATTATTTACACTAACAAAATAACTGTGATATGGAATTAGTGAGAATAGTTTGCAACCACCATTAGCAACATCTCCCTATCTGAGAATCACGGACATGCTTTCTTATTATGTATTATTAGTATTAATGACCCCCTCAAGCTATTGGGTAATCTTTTATGATCCATTGCAACCCAAATTTAAAAAAAAAAAAAAAAAAAAAAAAAAAAAAAACATGAGATCATTTTTTCAAACAGTACCTGGCAATGTCTAACGCAAAGTTTATAGCTGTCGTTATATTAAGAGCACCCTTCTCCTTCAGGCACTGATGAAGATCACCCTACACCCAGAAACCAATAACGTCCATACTTTGATTAAAACTACGATGATTTTTTAATTTATTTATTTATTGATGCTAATTAGATGATGGTAAACGAACAGTAGTTACCCACCCCTCGTAAGAACTCGGTGATCAGCATTAATGGTTTCTTTTCAGTAACAGCACCAAGAAATTGTACTATATTAGGGTGCCGAAGTTTGACCAGCAAATTAACCTCATGCCTAAAGTCCTGACTGATGAGGCATAAAAAAAAAAGGAAAAAAAAAAAAGAAAAGTAAATCATCATCATCATATATATATATATAGCAAGGTAGGTGACGGTTAATCTGAAAATATACAACTTTCAAAGTCAGATTCAGAGTTTAAAAGAATAAAAACTATATTAAAGTTATGTGTTAATTATGACTACAAACACAATATAACTATTTAAAAATTAATCAAGTGACTAAAAAGAGTCTTAGACTAGACTATGCATTATCAAAAGTCTATATGAGCGACTTTCAAGCCGTTTGACTTGCTCCCCTTTAAGTTATTTATTGACCTCGTTTGAAATAATACAAAAAGCAAATTGACACATTCATAAGTAATGGGTCAAAAAAGACACCTTAAAAAAGAGGTAAGTACGTGTTACTCACACAACAAATCTGTCATCTGAGAGACTTGGAAGTATACGCTTCACAGCTACAGGTGTTCCACGCCAAGATGCTCTTACGATCTCACCAAACGACCCCTGTTGTTGTTAGCAGCAATAACTTTATCATCTTTGATTAAAAAAATTTAAAAAAAGGAAAAAAGAAATTGGAGAAGAAGACTTAACACAGTCAACAACTTTAAATGTTCATTTTGTATGGTTGTGCATATAAGAAAAATATGACAAAAGAAACTCAAGCTTTAGGCACATTATAATATATTTGAACTCACATTATATGATAGTCCAGTTATATATTACAAAAGCTAAAGCCTCGTGCAGCCATGGCAACGGACAAGGTATAGTCATGGATTTTGGTCTTAACATTCCACTCGACTACAATATGATATAATAATCTACTAACTACTAGTAATATTTAATATTTAATGGTGATTAGCAGATAGCAGATAACTAGTTAATAAGATTCAGTCACAAATCAACGATAGATGTAATTAATTAATTAATTAATAATCTTTCAAAAATGAAAACCAAACCAGACCAGACCTTTCCTACAAGGTGCGAATTTGTGAAGTCCAGCTCCACAGGGTCGATTTCCCAGTCACACTTATTTGAAATGGGAGGTAACACAGGTTTTGGTTCAGAGTGGCTTCCATTCTGGCCCTGCACATACATACATTACAATAACAATTACAATTGCAATTACAATTACAATAATATTACAAAGGAATGTTTAAAAGCAACAAGTTCATTACCAGCATTTTATAAGTTCATTACTAGGTTTTCAATTATAAAGTTAATGTAGACAGAAAACTCAAAGATAGACTATGAGTGTGCATATATATTATCTCATGGTAAGGTAGATAACTGTAAAACATTTTAAACAAGTAAAAGAACAAAGATGCTATCCAGATCAACTTTTGGACAGTTCCACACTCTTGGCATGAAGGAACACTTCAAATAGGTTGTACAAATTATGAAGAAAAAAAGGATAAAAAGACATTCTACAAATCAACTTTTGGACAGTCCCAAACCCTTGGCATTTACTTTTGTGTTTCCGTTCAACTGTCTTTGTAGAGTTTATAAAAGATTCTTGAAATATAATACCTAAAGTATGAATGTTTTAACATGGACAATGAACATTATATTAATATGGACATGTGATAACAAACATGCTTCAAAAGATATAATACTGTAAAAACTTTAGAGGTCTAGGCAATACTTACAAATGACATGCCACCGTGCATCTTCAATAACACAACCATGGTATGCTTTTTAGCTCCTTCCGCATCAGCTAGAGGCTGTCATTAATTACCAGTATTAACTTAACAAGTTGCAGTAAAGATTACTAGACAGAAATAGCAGATACCCGTGTATTTATTTTATCATATTAGCCAAATATATGAGCATCAATTGGTTAAAACATACACAGACAAGAAAAACTGCAAGGAACTTGTCTTTCTACTCCCAATAACGAATAACCATGATGTTTGTTCACACACACACCCACACACACACATACACACACACAAACACACACACACACACACAGACACACACACAGTATATGTGATTGTCAAGTCTAATTTTTTGACGGAAGGGCACTCAAGAACCATGTTAACTTCGTCATATCAAATGTGATGGAGAAAAGAAAATTTAATAAATGTTGATCAAATTCATTGCTATGAATGTTAACCTTCCTTTGATTAATTCATTTAGTGGGTTATAACTTATAACACCAATTGATGAATTATATTTCCAAAATCGGAAATATTCATCGTGCTGAATATTAACACTTTGAGATTTTTTATTAACTGTTTACAAATAAGCCACTTTGATCAGGTGATCCTTGCTTCCCCGGACCCTAAGATTAACCATTTCCAGTTATTTAAAATAAGTAGATGATTCGCACACCACCAATTTTATTAGCCATAGACCACTAAACGTGCATTAGAGTGTTGTACAACACAATGCTTTAATGCACGTTTGGTAGTGTATGACTGAAATCTAGTGGTGTATGGATAATCAACCTTTAAAATAAAGGCACCGTGATTAGGTGATTTAAGTCATTGAATCACAGCCTCCTTGTGCCATTTTTTAAATACTTTTGAATATCATACTCAAGAACACTAGTATTCATCGCAATGAATATTACCAGTTTTTAGTATATAGTATTCATCAATTGGTTTAAAAAAAAAAAAAAAAAAACATTCAAAGCATTGATTTTGATCCACATATATTAAATTTCATTTTCTTTACTTGACTTTTGTATTTATATCGACAATCATAGTTTCTTTCCAATAGACTATATACTAATTACTAATAAAATATAAAGTATAAACTAAATTAATAATAATAATAATAATAATAATTTAATGAAAAAAAACTTGGTAACCTAAGATCAAACGATATATAAGACTACTAGAGTAATCATGAATTAAACATAAGAGGGAGAAATCAGTAAAACAGCAGGAACCGTAAATAGATTAATTGTTTTTTAAATTACCGTATTCTTCCAACGATCTTGAGCATTAATATCAGCGCCAGATTTAATTAAACATTGAGCAACATCGATCCAACCGTGAAGTGAAGCAACATGAAGTGGAGTTCGATTATCGTAATCTCTAGCATGAACTAAAGACAGATCTTCTTCTAGAAGCTTTTTGACAGCGGATGCATCGTTCTGATGAGCGTGCCATAGTATTAGCGATGTTCGGCTGACTTTAGTTTTTTCTTTCTTCTTAGCTGTACCTGTAGTAGTATCATATGTGGATCCTTCACCCTTGCTCACGTAATTACTTGATTCAGACATTGATTTTTAATGATTGATTCAGTTCAAAATAGAAATATAAATAGATGGAAAGTAGTTGAAAATTGAATGATATTTATTTCGGTCGTCGGCTGTGATACAGTTGCCTGAAGTATCGGTTACTATCAAATGTAAATTTTTCATTTTCAACCCTTAGCTCAGGTATTTTATAGTTTGATTTATTTATAGATAAAAATAAAATAAAATCTCTTCTATATATTACTACCTCCGTCCCAAATTTATTGTCTATTATTCTATTTTGAAACGTCCCAAAATAATTATCCAGATTCCTTTTCAGCCAATCAAAAGAGGTTATAATGGAGAGAGAAAGTATTTTATTGGTGAAAAATAAAATTAATCGAATTTTCTAAAATTGTGTGTTTTTTGTCTCGAGACAATAGATTTGAGACTGAGAGAATATAATAAAGTTAGATTTGTTTAAAGAATTCCACTAATCTCAACCATTAGATCAAGGAATTTACAATCACTTGTCCATTCTCTAAACCCTTGATTTAATTATACTAAGTCAATAAGTACCCTCTAATAATTTGACTTCCCAAATTACACCTAGATAAACACGGGCTATCAAAATAAACTATAAAGAAATGAGATCGATTAAAGACCAAATTTCAATATCTTCGAATTTTTAGGGTGGATTTGTTTAATCACTAACAGCTATTGAATAATCTTAATTTTCAAATCACGGGTTACTAATTCTAATTTTTTGTTTCGATTTTTAGGTTTTACAATTGTGATGTCTGATGTATTTTGTTAAAGAGTTGATCTATGTTCGACTAAGTTTGATATTAGGTTTTACAATTGTGATTTCTGATCGTTTTAGGTTTTACAATTTTTAGGTTTTACAATTGTGATGTCTGATGTATTTTTACAGTTGTTCAAATTTTAGATTTTACCAGATGTGACGACCCGAAAATTTCCGACTAAATTTAAACATAATCTTTATATGTTTCCGACACGATAAGCAAAGTCTGTAATATTGAAACCTCAAAACTTTGAAACTGTGTTCATGTATTCATTTACCCTTCGACTGCTCTCGACGATTCACGAACAATTAATTGTAAATAGATATGTGTGTATGTATATATAAATAATAATTCAAAATATAATTTGAAGTATTATATGTTGTTATTATTAAAAATTAATAAAATAAAAATAGGATATTATAATAATTATTATTTAAAATATATCCATATATACAAATAAAGTATACTAAAAATAAATATTAAATGAATGTAATACTATTTAATGTTCCGATTGATATTAAGCAAGTTAAATTCAAACTTATGTAATTTTAGGCTTATTAAAAATGTATTTAGGAGCTAATTGTTAAATTTGAACACTTTTCATATTTTACCTTGAATCGAGCGTGGACAATGATGTAATTTTTTATTTAGTAGTTAATAACCAAATTTTATACCTTAATGACTAAAATAAATAAATATAATTACTGTAAAAATTTAGAATTTTTTTCGAAGACTTTTATTCGCCACTAAATAACAACGGGGTACGAAATACTTTTCCTAATAAAATTGTCGGTAGATATGAACAAAACATAGGCTACTGTACTATTTATTAATCACGGTTTCTTTCTGTATCTTTTCAATTCACCATGATTGTCATTAAATTATATATTAATTATTATTATAATGTTATTATTAATATCTAGAATCATGTAGTATTACTGTGTTAATCATATGCAAACCCACCAACTTGCTACCATTATTGTTGGTGCAGTGAACGTAAATTATTTTATATGTTTTATTTGACATATCAATTTAAGGGATATCAATCATCAAACTACTTTTACTTTTAGTATGACCCATTTTCCCTTCTTCATTACTACTACTTGAATCACGTGAATAACCCATCGTGATTGCTATTTCTGGTACTTCTGTTTTCTTGTCTCTTCTTATTCGAGCACCGCCAGTAGTTTTGATGCATTCTTCCTTCTATGTTTTGGTTCGACTTCAAACCTACAACCATCAATCAAGAACAACCACCTTAAAACTCACCATCACCGAACACCACTTTCACCATCATTAATGACCCATTACTTCTTATTTTGTTGGAACAACCTAACAAAACTGCAACCATCTCTTCTCTCCTCTACTACTCGACTTCCCTTCCCAACCAACCCATCATCGAACCATCACACATATGCTAATGTATATGTTTCTGCGTATGATTACTCGACAAGCATAAAAATAACCTCACTGATTGCTACAGTACACGATCATCATAAACTTAAACAAAAAAACCCACAATCTTCTTGCTACTGTGATGACCCGGAAATTTCCGACCAAATTTAAACTTTAATCTTTACATGATTCCGACACGATAAGCAAAATATGTAATGTCGAGTCTCGAAAGTTTTAAAATCTATATTCATGTAATCAATTACCCTTTGACTATGCTTGACGATTCACGAACATTTATGTATATATAGACATGTATATATAATACATACTTATTAATTGGAAACGTTAACAGAGTATTAGATATACAATACTTTACATGAACATATTTGTTTCAATATGTGTTTAATATATTTACCGACGGAATTAAAAGATAATCTCATATGTTTGAAATATCAGATACATTGCAATATGATTACGGGTCTCTGTTGAGAGGTCCACTTTGATTTAGGAAACCATTTATTTTAACGGTATTCGGAATAAATGGTATAGTGATTTACATATGAGAACAAAGTGTCACTTAACGAGAGTTAGGCATAAGTTAGTGGAAATTTCTGTTTGATTTCCAATTCATGTTTTACAATATTTTCCTCGTGATTTTGTAAAGATAACTATTTTAGCTTTCAATTTATTTAATATGAAAGTAAGAACGTGGTGTAACTTAGATGTTGGACACCGACAAGTTAAGTAAATCGATATTTTACATTAAGATACAAAATAATTAAATGTATTTTTAAAATGAAGCTATACATAAATATATATGATTTTTATGTGTAATTATTTTTATATGTGTATTGTAATATATATAAGATATAAATAATCAATATATGTTATTATATATAGTGGATAGTTAATAAATATTACATAGTTAATAATGTGTAACATAAACATATTAAATTATTTACAAGTTAAAATATAGTTGTATTATTAATTACTTAATTGTCATTATTAATACTAATATCAACATTAGTATTATTACTAGTATAAATATAATTAATAAGATTCTAATAACTGTAGGGTTACCAAAAAATAAAAAAAATAAAAAAAAAATAAATATTATTATAAGAAGGGTTAAAATTATAGAATAATGACTTTTAACGATATTATCAATAATAATTATAAAAATAACAATATTAATAATAATAACTAATGATATTTGAATTACAGCTAACTTATTATTTTGTGTGTTATTATTATCATCATATTATCCTTACCATTAATATCATTATTATTAACAATTATTATTACCATTTCTATTAATATCATTTTTATTATTAAAAGTATTATTATTATTATTATAAATATATTTTATTTATTAAATTATTAATATTAATTATAAAAGATCAGACAGATGACAAAATCTGTTGAGTCTTTATCAACTTTAAAATTCTTTATACAAATTCCCTGCTGCTTCTGATTTAACATGTCGATGCGTCTTTGCTATCAAACAAACGAGTAATCCACAAATTCTCCAACTCTCGAATAACACTTATCAATTACATATTTTTCTTATTCAAAGGAATTAAGCAAAAATTATTATTATTATTTCTCTCACAGCTCGATACCTCTGTTGAATGACTTTTCAACCATATTTCGATTTTGAATGAATTTGAAAAATGTATAAATGCAGTCTTGTTAGGAATTCCAATTCAAAACTATCCTCAAAATCTCAATTTCCAATTCTTCTTAACAAGAACGAATTTTCAAGTCAAAGTTTTTAAAAACAAAAGTCAATTTATGTTCATCAGCCAAATTCGAGTTTCTTGTTTCGAATTGAGTCAAATTAATGGTTCCCATAGTTTCTGAGAGTGGATTACAAGATTTTTTGTGTTATAACATTTATCTAAAACGACCTCGAAATCAAAGTTAATTTTTTTTTTTCTGCAAACAGCGACGAACAGGTCTGTGATGTTTATCTATTTTTTTTTTCTTTTCTTGTTCGTTTTACATTAATACGTTTACTTAATACAAATTGTTATAAATATAATGAGATACCTAAAATTATTGATGTTGTGGATTGTGGGTGTACCGAATGAATGGTGGGGAAGAAGATGAACATCGCTAGTTAAGGGTTAAAATAAATCGGTTTCAAGTATAATCAGAAAAGCAGAAACAGCATAGTGGTAAAGGGTGTTGACGGGTTTTCGAGAGGTTGGGGGTTCGAGCCTCGCTGGGGGCATTCTTTTTATATAAAGCTTATTTGAAGGTAGATTTCTTTAGTTATGCTATATTTATTATTATTATTATGGTTAATATTATTATTTGCTATAATTAAATTATTATCAATTGTGTTATTATTAAATTGATTGTATTTACTAGTGTTATTATTAACTTGATTGTATTTATTACTAGTAGTAATATAATTACTAGTATTATTATTAATTAACACTTATTATTATTAGCGTGATTAATTATTACTACCAAATATTATTATTATTGTTACTAATATGATTATTATAAGTTATTATTATTACTACTAGTAATATTAAGGATTATCGTTATTTTCATTATCATCATTGATATTATAAACATTATTAATAATATCATTATTATCAACTTTTTTAGAAGTATCGTTATTATTATTTTTCACTAATATTAGTATTAATATCATTTTTTGGTAACTACTAGTCTTACTGTTATTATTATTAACTTAAGTATCAATTTTAACAAATTCGTTATTGTTATTAGTATTATCGATAGTAAGAAAGTTATTATTATTAGTAAGTTATTATTATCAGAACTAACATTTGGTTACAAATAACTATATTCTTACCTAAAATATACTTAATACATATATTACAATTATAGTAATAGTTTATATACATACATATCTAACATAATAACAATATCTATATAAATACTTAAAGGTAACAAACTAATGATATTATATATATATATATATACATATATATATATATATATATATATATATATATATATATATATATATATATATTAATGTAACTAAATATATAAATATTAAACATTTTGAATATATATACAAACTAAATAAGTATAATATATAATTTAAGATAATATATAAACTTGTTCGATTACAATTATATATTTTAATTTATATACAATGATATAGGTTCGTGAATTCAAGGCCAACCCTGCATTTGTTCAATATTGTCATATGTATTTTTACTACAAAATACATTAGGTGAGTTTTATTTGCTCCCTTTTTAAATGCTTTTGCAATATATATTTTTGGGACTGAGAATACATGCGCAATTTTTATAACTGTTTTACGAAATAGACACAAGTAATCGAAATTACGTTCTATGGTTGAATGATCGAAACTGAATATGCCCCTTTTATTTAAGTCTGGTAATCTAAGAATTAGGGAACAGACACCCTAATTGACGCGAACTCTAAAGATAGATCTATCGGGCCCAATGAAATGTCCCGTTCTTATTGATTAAAAACGTTCCATATTAATTGATTTCGTTGCGAGGTTTTGACCTCTATATGAGACGTTTTTCAAAGACTGCATTCATTTTTAAACAAACCATAACCTTTATTTCATCAATAAAGGTTTAAAAAGCTTTACGTAGATTATCAAATAATGATAATCTAAAATATCCTGTTTACACACGACCATTACATAATGGTTTACAATACAAATATGTTACAACAAAATAAGTTTCTTGAATGCAGTTTTTACACAATATCATACAAGCATGGACTCCAAATCTTGTCCTTATTTAAGTATGCGACAGCGGAAGCTCTTAATAATCACCTGAGAATAAACATGCTTAAAACGTCAACAAAAATGTTGGTGAGTTATAGGTTTAACCTATATATATCAAATCGTAACAATAGACCACAAGATTTCATATTTCAATACACATCCCATACATAGAGATAAAAATCATTCATATGGTGAACACCTGGTAACCGACATTAACAAGATGCATATATATAAGAATATCCCCATCATTCCGGGACACCCTTCGGATATGATATAAATTTCGAAGTACTAAAGCATCCGGTACTTTGGATGGGGTTTGTTAGGCCCAATAGATCTATCTTTAGGATTCGCGTCAATTAGGGTGTCTGTTCCCTAATTCTTAGATTACCAGACTTAATAAAAAGGGGCATATTCGATTTCGATAATTCAACCATAGAATGTAGTTTCACGTACTTGTGTCTATTTTGTAAATCATTTATAAAACTTGCATGTATTCTCATCCCAAAAATATTAGATTTTAAAAGTGGGACTATAACTCACTTTCACAGATTTTTACTTCGTCGGGAAGTAAGACTTGGCCACTGGTTGATTCACGAACCTATAACAATATATACATATATATCAAAGTATGTTCAAAATATATTTACAACACTTTTAATATATTTTGATGTTTTAAGTTTATTAAGTCAGCTGTCCTCGTTAGTAACCTATAACTAGTTGTCCACAGTTAGATATACAGAAATAAATCGATAAATATTATCTTGAATCAATCCACGACCCAGTGTATACGTATCTCAGTATTGATCACAACTCAAACTATACATATTTTGGAATCAACCTCAACCCTTTATAGCTAACTCCAACATTCACATATAGAGTGTCTATGGTTGTTCCGAAATATATATAGATGTGTCGACATGATAGGTCGAAACATTGTATACGTGTCTATGGTATCTCAAGATTACATAATATACAATACAAGTTGATTAAGTTATGGTTGGAATAGATTTGTTACCAATTTTCACGTAGCTAAAATGAGAAAAATTATCCAATCTTGTTTTACCCATAACTTCTTCATTTTAAATCCGTTTTGAGTGAATCAAATTGCTATGGTTTCATATTGAACTCTATTTTATGAATCTAAACAGAAAAAGTATAGGTTTATAGTCGGAAAAATAAGTTACAAGTCGTTTTTGTAAAGGTAGTCATTTCAGTCGAAAGAACGACGTCTAGATGACCATTTTAGAAAACATACTTCCACTTTGAGTTTAACCATAATTTTTGGATATAGTTTCATGTTCATAATAAAATCATTTTCTCAGAATAACAACTTTTAAATCAAAGTTTATCATAGTTTTTAATTAACTAACCCAAAACAGCCCGCGGTGTTACTACGACGGCGTAAATCCGGTTTTACGGTGTTTTTCGTGTTTCCAGGTTTTAAATCATTAAGTTAGCATATCATATAGATATAGAACATGTGTTTAGTTTATTTTAAAAGTCAAGTTAGAAGGATTAACTTTTGTTTGCGAACAAGTTTAGAATTAACTAAACTATGTTCTAGTGATTACAAGTTTAAACCTTCGAATAAGATAGCTTTATATGTATGAATCGAATGATGTTATGAACATCATTACTACCTTAAGTTCCTTGGATAAACCTACTGGAAAATAGAAAAATGGATCTAGCTTCAATGGATCCTTGGATGGCTCGAAGTTCTTGAAGCAGAATCATGACACGAAAACAAGTTCAAGTAAGATCATCACTTAAAATAAGATTGTTATAGTTATAGAAATTGAACCAAAGTTTGAATATGATTATTACCTTGTATTAGAATGATAACCTACTGTAAGAAACAAAGATTTCTTGAGGTTGGATGATCACCTTACAAGATTGGAAGTGAGCTAGCAAACTTGAAAGTATTCTTGATTTTATGAAACTAGAACTTTTGGAATTTATGAAGAACACTTAGAACTTGAAGATAGAACTTGAGAGAGATCAATTAGATGAAGAAAATTGAAGAATGAAAGTGTTTGTAGGTATTTTTGGTCGTTGGTGTATGGATTAGATATAAAGGATATGTTATTTTGTTTTCATGTAAATAAGTCATGAATGATTACTCATATTTTTGTAATTTTATGAGATATTTCATGCTAGTTGCCAAATGATGGTTCCCACATGTGTTAGGTGACTCACATGGGCTGCTAAGAGCTGATAATTGGAGTGTATATACCAATAGTACATACATCTAAAAGCTGTGTATTGTACGAGTACGAATACGGGTGCATACGAGTAGAATTGTTGATGAAACTGAACGAGGATGTAATTGTAAGCATTTTTGTTAAGTAGAAGTATTTTGATAAGTGTATTTAAGTCTTTCAAAAGTGTATAAATACATATTAAAACACTACATGTATATACATTTTAACTGAGTCGTTAAGTCATCGTTAGTCGTTACATGTAAGTGTTGTTTTGAAACTTTTAGGTTAACGATCTTGTTAAATGTTGTTAACCCAATGTTTATAATATCACATGAGATTTTAAATTATTATATTATCATGATATTATCATGTATGAATATCTCTTAATATGATATATATACATTAAATGTCTTTACAACGATAATCGTTACATATATGTCTCGTTTAAAAATCATTAAGTTAGTAGTCTTGTTTTTACATATGTAGTTCATTGTTAATATACTTAATGATATGTTTACTTATCATAGTATCATGTTAACTATATATATATCCATATATATGTCATCATATAGTTTTTACAAGTTTTAACGTTCGTGAATCACCGGTCAACTTGGGTGGTCAATTGTCTATATGAAACATATTTCAATTAATCAAGTCTTAACAAGTTTGATTGCTTAACATGTTGGAAACATTTAATCATGTAAATATCAATCTCAATTAATATATATAAACATGGAAAAGTTCGGGTCACTACAGTACCTACCCGTTAAATAAATTTCGTCCCGAAATTTTAAGCTGTTGAAGGTGTTGATGAATCTTCTGGAAATAGATGCGGGTATTTCTTCTTCATCTGATCTTCACGCTCCCAGGTGAACTCGGGTCCTCTACGAGCATTCCATCGAACCTTAACAATTGGTATCTTGTTTTGCTTAAGTCTTTTAACCTCACGATCCATTATTTCGACGGGTTCTTCGATGAATTGAAGTTTTTCGTTGATTTGGATTTTATCTAATGGAATAGTGAGATCTTCTTTAGCAAAACATTTCTTAAAATTCGAGACGTGGAAAGTGTTATGTACAGCCGCGAGTTGTTGAGGTAACTCAAGTCGGTAAGCTACTGGTCCGACACGATCCATAATCTTGAATGGTCCAATATACCTTGGATTTAATTTCCCTCGTTTACCAAATCGAACAACGCCTTTCCAAGGTGCAACTTTAAGCATGACCATCTCTCCAATTTCAAATTCTATATCTTTTCTTTTAATGTCAGCGTAGCTCTTTTGTCGACTTTGGGCAGTTTTCAACCGTTGTTGAATTTGGATGATCTTCTCGGTAGTTTCTTGTATAATCTCCGGACCCGTAATCTGTCTATCCCCCACCTCACTCCAACAAATCGGAGACCTGCATTTTCTACCATAAAGTGCTTCAAACGGCGCCATCTCAATGCTTGAATGGTAGCTGTTGTTGTAGGAAAATTCTGCTAACGGTAGATGTCGATCCCAACTGTTTCCGAAATCAATAACACATGCTCGTAGCATGTCTTCAAGCATTTGTATCGTCCTTTCGCTCTGCCCATCAGTTTGTGGATGATAGGCAGTACTCATGTCTAGACGAGTTCCTAATGCTTGCTGTAATGTCTGCCAGAATCTTGAAATAAATCTGCCATCCCTATCAGAGATAATAGATGTAGTGACCCGAACTTTTCCATGTTTATATATATTAATTGAGATTGATATTTACATGATTAAATGTTTCCAACATGTTAAGCAATCAAACTTGTTAAGACTTGATTAATTGAAATAGGTTTCATATAGACAATTGACCACCCAAGTTGACCGGTGATTCACGAACGTTAAAACTTGTAAAAACTATATGATGACATATATATGGTTATATATATAGTTAACATGATATTATGATAAGTAAACATATCATTAATTATATTAACAATGAACTACATATGTAAAAACAAGACTACTAACTTAATGATTTTGAAACGAGACATATATGTAACGATTATCGTTGTAACGACATTTAATGTATATATATCATATTAAGAGATATTCGTACATCATAATATCATGATAATATAATAATTTAAAATCTCTTTTGATATTATAAACATTGGGTTAACAACATTTAACAAGATCGTTAACCTAAAGGTTTCAAAACAACATTTACATGTAACGACTAACGATGACTTAACAACTCAGTTAAAATGTATATACATGTAGTGTTTTAATATGTATTCATACACTTTTGAAAGACTTCAAGACACTTATCAAAATACTTCTACTTAACAAAAATGCTTACAATTACATCCTCGTTCAGTTTCATCAACAATTCTACTCGTATGCACCCGTATTCGTACTCGTACAATACACAGCTTTTAGATGTATGTACTATTGGTATATACACTCCAACGATCAGCTCTTAGCAGCCCATGTGAGTCACCTAACACATGTGGGAACCATCATTTGGCAACTAGCATGAAATATCTCATAAAATTACAAAAATATGAGTAATCATTCATGACTTATTTACATGAAAACAAAATAACATATCCTTTATATCTAATCCATACACCAACGACCAAAAACACCTACAAACACTTTCATTCTTCAATTTTCTTCATCTAATTGATCTCTCTCAAGTTCTATCTTCAAGTTCTAAGTGTTCTTCATAAATTCCAAAAGTTCTAGTTTCATAAAATCAAGAATACTTTCAAGTTTGCTAGCTTACTTCCAATCTTGTAAGGTGATCATCCAACCTCAAGAAATCTTTGTTTCTTACAGTAGGTTATCATTCTAATACAAGGTAATAATCATATTCAAACTTTGGTTCAATTTCTATAACTATAACAATCTTATTTTAAGTGATGATCTTACTTGAACTTGTTTTCGTGTCATGATTCTGCTTCAAGAACTTCGAGCCATCCAAGGATCCATTGAAGCTAGATCCATTTTTCTTTTTTCCAGTAGGTTTATCCAAGGAACTTAAGGTAGTAATGATGTTCATAACATCATTCGATTCATACATATAAAGCTATCTTATTCGAAGGTTTAAACTTGTAATCACTAGAACATAGTTTAGTTAATTCTAAACTTGTTCGCAAACAAAAGTTAATCCTTCTAACTTGACTTTTAAAATAAACTAAACACATGTTATATATCTATATGATATGCTAACTTAATGATTTAAAACCTGGAAACACGAAAAACACCGTAAAACCGGATTTACGCCGTCGTAGTAACACCGCGGGCTGTTTTGGGTTAGTTAATTAAAAACTATGATAAACTTTGATTTAAAAGTTGTTATTATGAGAAAATGATTTTTATTATGAACATGAAACTATATCCAAAAATTATGGTTAAACTCAAAGTGGAAGTATGTTTTCTAAAATGGTCATCTAGACGTCGTTCTTTCGACTGAAATGACTACCTTTACAAAAACGACTTGTAACTTATTTTTCCGACTATAAACCTATACTTTTCTGTTTAGATTCATAAAATAGAGTTCAATATGAAACCATAGCAATTTGATTCACTCAAAACGGATTTAAAATGAAGAAGTTATGGGTAAAACAAGATTGGATAATTTTTCTCATTTTAGCTACGTGAAAATTGGTAACAAATCTATTCCAACCATAACTTAATCAACTTGTATTGTATATTATGTAATCTTGAGATACCATAGACACGTATACAATGTTTCGACCTATCATGTCGACACATCTATATATATTTCGGAACAACCATAGACACTCTATATGTGAATGTTGGAGTTAGCTATACAGGGTTGAGGTTGATTCCAAAATATATATAGTTTGAGTTGTGATCAATACTGAGATACGTATACACTGGGTCGTGGATTGATTCAAGATAATATTTATCGATTTATTTCTGTACATCTAACTGTGGACAACTAGTTGTAGGTTACTAACGAGGACAGCTGACTTAATAAACTTAAAACATCAAAATATATTAAAAGTGTTGTAAATATATTTTAAACATACTTTGATATATATGTATATATTGTTATAGGTTCGTGAATCAACCAGTGGCCAAGTCTTACTTCCCGACGAAGTAAAAATCTGTGAAAGTGAGTTATAGTCCCACTTTTAAAATCTAATATTTTTGGGATGAGAATACATGCAGGTTTTATAAATGATTTACAAAATAGACACAAGTACGTGAAACTACATTCTATGGTTGAATTATCGAAATCGAATATGCCCCTTTTTATTAAGTCTGGTAATCTAAGAATTAGGGAACAGACACCCTAATTGACGCGAATCCTAAAGATAGATCTATTGGGCTTAACAAACCCCATCCAAAGTACCGGATGCTTTAGTACTTCGAAATTTATATCATATCCGAAGGGTGTCCCGGAATGATGGGGATATTCTTATATATGCATCTTGTTAATGTCGGTTACCAGGTGTTCACCATATGAATGATTTTTATCTCTATGTATGGGATGTGTATTGAAATATGAAATCTTGTGGTCTATTATTATGATTTGATATATATAGGTTAAACCTATAACTCACCAACATTTTTGTTGACGTTTTAAGCATGTTTATTCTCAGGTGATTATTAAGAGCTTCCGCTGTCGCATACTTAAATAAGGACGAGATTTGGAGTCCATGCTTGTATGATATTGTGTAAAAACTGCATTCAAGAAACTTATTTTGTTGTAACATATTTGTATTGTAAACCATTATGTAATGGTCGTGTGTAAACAGGATATTTTAGATTATCATTATTTGATAATCTACGTAAAGCTTTTTAAACCTTTATTGATGAAATAAAGGTTATGGTTTGTTTTAAAATGAATGCAGTCTTTGAAAAACGTCTCATATAGAGGTCAAAACCTCGCAACGAAATCAATTAATATGGAACGTTTTTAATCAATAAGAACGGGACATTTCAGTTAGTATCAGAGCGTTGGTCTTAGAGAACCAGAAAATTTGCATTAGTGTGTCTTATCGAGTTTGTTAGGATGCATTAGTGAGTCTGGACTTCGACTGTGTTTTCTTTAAAAATGATTGCTTAACATTTTTGTTGGAAACTATATATTTTTAACATATGAATATTATGTGATATATTAATCTCTTAACGTGTTTGATATTATGTGATAGATGTCTACCTCTAGAACAAGTCCCATTGACTCACCTAATAATAATGAAGAGTCAAATGTAAATTGGAATGATTCGTGGACTGATTCACAAGTTCCAGAAGAGGAACCGGAAGAAGAGTCGGAACCGGAAGAAGAATCGGAACCGGAAGAAGAATCGGAACCGGAAGAAGAAATAGAACCGGTGGGGGAAATAATAAAACGGTTAAGTAAAAGAAAATCCTCAACCAACCGACCAAGGTTAATTATGGTCAATGGTGTTTCCGACAAGGAAGCAAAATATTGGGAGGATTACCAATTCTCTGATGAATCGGATTCCGACGAGAATTCCGATGATGTTATAGAAATTACCCCAACTGAATTTAAAAAGGCAAAAGAAAATAATAAGGGAAAGGGCATAAAAATAGAGAAATCTAATTCCAACCCCGATGAACTTTATATGTATCGTCAACCCCCGAAGTCCTTAAGTTGTAACAATGACCCGGGAACCTCTAAACCACCAGGTTTTTCTAAACCAATGTGGAAAATTACGGCTCGTATTAGGGGAACATCATATATCCCTAGAAACTTGGCAAAACGAACCAAAACCAAAGAAGAAGAAACAAGCGAGTCGGAATAAGATAGTTGTATTCGTGTGGTGTAATATATGTAATATAGTGTGCTTATGCTTTATGATATATGTAAAAATTGCTTGTTCTAATAAGTATTTTTTTTATGAATCTAACTCTTGTCTATTTTACAGTATAAAAACACAAAATGGATAGACAACCCAATATTTTAAGAGACCTACCCGGAGACATGATTGATGAAATCTTGTCTAAAGTCGGTCAGAATTCTTCGGCACAACTATTTAAGGCGAGATCAGTTTGTAAGACATTCGAAGAACGTTCCAAGAATGCCTTGGTTTATAAAAGGCTTTCGTTCGAAAGATGGGGGATATCACATTGGGAAATCCATAAGTTACGATGTGTTTACTTTGACGCATATATTGCGGGGAACCCAAATGCTATTTTACGCAATGGGTTAAGAAATTATTTTGACTCAATATATCCGAATATTGGACTTCGTGATTTAGAAAAAGCGGCTAACATGCAACATAAAGAAGCATGTTATGCTTACGGATTAGTAATGTTCGCTTCTCACCAAAGTGAGAACAAGAACACCGGCCTACAACTATTAAACAAAACGTTCCCACAAGTGACGGAGTCGGTAATTGGGGTAAGAAATGAGGTTTTTAGGTTATTACGAGACTGTTGGACATTACGTAACCCTCGTCCCTTTGACGACGTTACAACACGCTGTCTTATCAATGGCCATAACGGTTATGTTCCACAAGACCAAGGATGGGAAGTAGTCCTAGTAAAACCAGAATGCATGACTTGTTTCTGGACGTATGAATTACGTGTCTTTATTGCCTTTGCTGAACGACTTGTGTACTAGCTAGAATTATCTTCACAACTATCTTGTATCAAAGTTATTGTGTGCTATATTTCATGCTTTATGTAAAATAAGCGGTATTGTAAGTTTGTAAAATATTGTATAAAAGTTTGAACGCGAAATATTATTATAATCAGTTTTTCATATAGAATTGTAGTAGTTGAATTGTATATTAGCTACTAAGTATGAACTTAACGGGTAGGTACTACCCGAATTTAAACTTATAAAACGCTAATATGAAGAAAAAGCTTTTATAAATGAGTTCATATTATGCTACGAAATACTATTAACTACTCTTAATATTCTGTATGATTAACTTGCTCCATTTGACTATTTTGAAGGAAATGGCACCGACTACTCGACACACAGTGAATATGAATGAAGAGGAATTCCGTACTTTTCTAGCTTCAAACATAGCCGCAGTACAGGCTGCGCTACATACCAACAATAACCTTGGATCTAGCAGTACAGGAAATCGTGTAGGATGCACCTACAAAGAATTCACTGCCTGCAAACCTTTAGAATTTGATGGAACCGAAGGACCGATCGGATTGAAACGGTGGACCGAGAAGGTCGAATCGGTGTTTGCCATAAGTAAGTGTACTGAAGAGGACAAAGTGAAGTACGCTACGCATACCTTCACAGGTTCTGCGTTAACATGGTGGAATACCTATCTAGAGCAAGTGGGACAAGACGATGCGTACGCACTACCGTGGTCAGCATTCAAGCACTTGATGAACGAGAAGTACCATCCCAGAACCGAGGTCAATAAGCTCAAGACAGAACTTAGAGGGTTACGAACCCAAGGATTTGATATTACCACGTACGAAAGACGATTCACAGAATTGTGCCTATTGTGTCCGGGAGCATTCGAAGATGAGGAAGAGAAGATCGACGCGTTTGTGAAAGGATTACCGGAAAGAATCCAAGAAGATATAAGTTCACACGAGCCCGCCTCCATACAACAGGCATGTAGAATGGCTCACAAACTAGTGAACCAGATTGAAGAAAGAATTAAAGAACAGACTGCTGAAGAGGCCAATGTGAAGCAAGTCAAAAGAAAGTGGGAGGAAAACGGTGATAAGAATCACCAATACAACAATAACAGCAATTACAACAATAATCGCAGCAATTATCCCAACAATCGCAACATCAATCGCAACTACAACAAACGGCCCAACAACAACAACAACAACAACAGCAACTACAACAATCATCCCAACAACAATAATAACCGCAACAACAACAACAATCAGAAGCAGCTATGCCAAAGGTGTGAAAAGAATCACTCGGGGTTCTGCACCAAATTTTGCAACAAGTGTAAAAGAAATGGTCATAGCGCGGTGAAGTGTGAGGTCTACGGACCAGGGGTTAATAGAACGAAAGGAACAAATGATGTCGGAACGAGTAATGGCGGAGCAAGTAGTGTCAGAGCAAGTTATGCCAATGTAGTTTGTTATAAATGTGGAAAACCGGGCCACATTATTAGAAATTGCCCGAACCAGGAGAACACGAATGGACAAGGCCGTGGAAGAGTTTTCAATATTAATGCGGCAGAGGCACAGGAAGACCCGGAGCTTGTTACGGATACGTTTCTTATTGACAATAAATCTGCTTACGTTTTATTTGATTCGGGTGCGGATAGAAGCTATATGAGTAGAGATTTTTGTGCTAAATTAAGTTGTCCATTGACGCCTTTGGATAGTAAATTTTTACTCGAATTAGCAAATGGTAAATTAATTTCAGCAGATAATATATGTCGGAATTGAGAAATTAAACTGGTTAGCGAAACATTTAAGATTGATTTGATACCAGTAGAGTTAGGGAGTTTTGATGTGATAATCGGTATGGACTGGTTGAAAGAAGTGAAAGCAGAGATCGTTTGTTACAAAAATTCAATTCGCATTATACGAGAAAAAGGAAAACCCTTAATGGTGTACGGAGAAAAGGGCAACACGAAGCTACATCTTATTAGTAATTTGAAGGCACAAAAACTAATAAGAAAAGGTTGCTATGCTGTTCTAGCACACGTCGAGAAAGTACAAACTGAAGAAAAGAGCATCAATGATGTTCCCATTGCAAAAGAATTTCCCGATGTATTTCTGAAAGAATTACCGGGATTACCCCCACATCGATCCGTTGAATTTCAAATAGATCTTGTACCAGGAGCTGCACCAATAGCTCGTGCTCCTTACAGACTCGCACCCAGCGAGATGAAAGAACCGCAAAGCCAATTACAAGAACTTTTAGAGCGTGGTTTCATTCGACCAAGCACATCACCGTGGGGAGCTCCTGTTTTGTTTGTCAAAAAGAAAGATGGTACATTCAGGTTGTGTATCGACTACCGAGAGTTGAACAAACTTACCATCAAGAACCGCTACCCACTACCGAGAATCGACGACTTATTTGATCAACTACAAGGCTCGTCTGTTTATTCAAAGATTGACTTACGTTCCGGGTACCATCAAATGCGGGTGAAAGAAGATGATATTCCAAAGACTGCTTTCAGAACACGTTACGGTCATTACGAGTTTATGGTCATGCCGTTTGGTTTAACTAATGCACCAGCTGTGTTCATGGACCTTATGAACCGAGTGTGTGGACCATACCTTGACAAGTTTGTCATTGTTTTCATTGATGACATACTTATTTACTCAAAGAATGACCAAGAACACGGTGAACATTTGAGAAAGGTGTTAGAAGTATTGAGGAAAGAAGAATTGTACGCTAAGTTTTCAAAGTGTGCATTTTGGTTGGAAGAAGTTCAATTCCTCGGTCACATAGTGAACAAAGAAGGTATTAAGGTGGATCCGGCAAAGATAGAAACTGTTGAAAAGTGGGAAACCCCGAAAACTCCGAAACACATACGCCAGTTTTTAGGACTAGCTGGTTACTACAGAAGGTTCATCCAAGACTTTTCCAGAATAGCAAAACCCTTGACTGCATTAACGCATAAAGGGAAGAAATTTGAATGGAATGATGAACAAGAGAAAGCGTTTCAGTTATTGAAGAAAAAGCTAACTACGGCACCTATATTGTCATTGCCTGAAGGAATGATGATTTTGTGATTTATTGTGACGCATCAAAGCAAGGTCTCGGTTGTGTATTAATGCAACGAACGAAGGTGATTGCTTATGCGTCTAGACAATTGAAGATTCACGAACAAAATTATACGACGCATGATTTGGAATTAGGCGCAGTTGTTTTTGCATTAAAGACTTGGAGGCACTACTTATATGGGGTTAAAAGTATTATATATACCGACCACAAAAGTCTTCAACACATATTTAATCAGAAACAACTGAATATGAGGCAGCGTAGGTGGATTGAATTATTGAATGATTATGACTTTGAGATTCGTTACCACCCGGGAAAGGCAAATGTGGTAGCCGATGCCTTGAGCAGGAAGGACAGAGAACCCATTCGAGTAAAATCTATGAATATAATGATTCATAATAACCTTACTACTCAAATAAAGGAGGCGCAACAAGGAGTTTTAAAAGAGGGAAATTTAAAGGATGAAATACCCAAAGGATCGGAAAAGCATCTTAATATTCGGGAAGACGGAACCCGGTATAGGGCTGAAAGGATTTGGGTACCAAAATTTGGAGATATGAGAGAAATGGTACTTAGAGAAGCTCATAAAACCAGATACTCAATACATCCTGGAACGGGAAAGATGTACAAGGATCTCAAGAAACATTTTTGGTGGCCGGGTATGAAAGCCGATGTTGCTAAATACGTAGGAGAATGTTTGACGTGTTCTAAGGTCAAAGCTGAGCATCAGAAACCATCAGGTCTACTTCAACAACCCGAAATCCCATAATGGAAATGGGAAAACATTACCATGGATTTCATCACTAAATTGCCAAGGACTGCAAGTGGTTTTGATACTATTTGGGTAATAGTTGATCGTCTTACCAAATCAGCACACTTCCTGCCAATAAGAGAAGATGACAAGATGGAGAAGTTAGCACGACTGTATCTGAAGGAAGTCGTCTCCAGACATGGAATACCAATCTCTATTATCTCTTATAGGGATGGCAGATTTATTTCAAGATTCTGGCAGACTTTACAGCAAGCATTAGGAACTCGTCTAGACATGAGTACTGCCTATCATCCACAAACAGATGGGCAGAGCGAAAGGACGATACAAACGCTTGAAGACATGCTACGAGCATGTGTTATTGATTTCAGAAACAGTTGGGATCGACATCTACCATTAGCAGAATTTTCCTACAACAACAGCTACCATTCAAGCATTGAGATGGCGCCGTTTGAAGCACTTTATGGTAGAAAGTGCAGGTCTCCGATTTGTTGGAGTGAAGTGTGTAGTGACCCGAACTTTTCCATGTTTATATATATATTAATTGAGATTGATATTTACATGATTAAATGTTTCCAACATGTTAAGCAATCAAACTTGTTAAGATTTGATTAATTGAAATAGGTTTCATATAGACAATTGACCACCCAAGTTGACCGGTGATTCACGAACGTTAAAACTTGTAAAAAAAAAAAACTATATGATGACATATATATGGTTATATATATAGTTAACATGATATTATGATAAGTAAACATATCATTAATTATATTAACAATGAACTACATATGTAAAAACAAGACTACTAACTTAATGATTTTGAAACGAGACATATATGTAACGTTTATCGTTGTAACGACACTTAATGTATATATATATCATATTAAGAGATATTCGTACATCATAATATCATGATAATATAATAATTTAAAATCTCTTTTGATATTATAAACATTGGGTTAACAACATTTAACAAGATCGTTAACCTAAAGGTTTCAAAACAACACTTACATGTAACGACTAACGATGACTTAACGACTCAGTTAAAATGTATATACATGTAGTGTTTTAATATGTATTTATACACTTTTGAAAGACTTCAATACACTTATCAAAATACTTCTACTTAACAAAAATTCTTACAATTACATTCTCGTTCAGTTTCATCAACAATTCTACTCGTATGCACCCGTATTCGTACTCGTACAATACACAGCTTTTAGATGTATGTACTATTGGTATATACACTCCAATGATCAGCTCTTAGCAGCCCATGTGAGTCACCTAACACATGTGGGAACCATCATTTGGCAACTAGCATGAAATATCTCATAAGATTACAAAAATATGAGTAATCATTCATGACTTATTTACATGAAAACAAAATTACATATCCTTTATATCTAATCCATACACCAACGACCAAAAACACCTACAAACACTTTCATTCTTCAATTTTCTTCATCTAATTGAACTCTCTCAAGTTCTATCTTCAAGTTCTAAGTGTTCTTCATAAATTCCAAAAGTTCTAGTTTCATAAAATCAAGAATACTTTCAAGTTTGCTAGCTCACTTCCAATCTTGTAAGGTGATCATCCAACCTCAAGAAATCTTTGTTTCTTACAGTAGGTTATCATTCTAATACAAGGTAATAATCATATTCAAACTTTGGTTCAATTTCTATAACTATAACAATCTTATTTCAAGTGATGATCTTACTTGAACTTGTTTTCGTGTCATGATTTTGCTTCAAGAACTTTGAGCCATCCAAGGATCCATTGAAGCTAGATCCATTTTTCTCTTTTCCAGTAGGTTCATCCAAGGAACTTAAGGTAGTAATGATGTTCATAACATCATTCGATTCATACATATAAAGCTATCTTATTCGAAGGTTTAAACTTGTAATCACTAGAACATAGTTTAGTTAATTCTAAACTTGTTCGCAAACAAAAGTTAATCCTTCTAACTTGACTTTTAAAATCAACTAAACACATGTTCTATATCTATATGATATTCTAACTTAATGATTTAAAACCTGGAAACACGAAAAACACCGTAAAACCGGATTTACGCGTCGTAGTAACACCACGGGCTGTTTTGGGTTAGTTAATTAAAAACTATGATAAACTTTGATTTAAAAGTTGTTATTCTGAGAAAATGATTTTTATTATGAACATGAAACTATATCCAAAAATTATGGTTAAACTCAAAGTGGAAGTATGTTTTCTAAAATGGTCATCTAGACGTCGTTCTTTCGACTGAAATGACTACCTTTACAAAAACGACTTGTAACTTATTTTTCCGACTATAAACCTATACTTTTTCTGTTTAGATTCATAAAATAGAGTTCAATATGAAACCATAGCAATTTGATTCACTCAAAACGGATTTAAAATGAAGAAGTTATGGGTAAAACAAGATTGGATAATTTTTCTCATTTTAGCTACGTGAAAATTGGTAACAAATCTATTCCAACCATAACTTAATCAACTTGTATTGTATATTATGTAATCTTGAGATACCATAGACACGTATACAATGTTTCGACCTATCATGTCGACACATCTATATATATTTCGGAACAACCATAGACACTCTATATGTGAATGTTGGAGTTAGCTATACAGGGTTGAGGTTGATTCCAAAATATATATAGTTTGAGTTGTGATCAATACTGAGATACGTATACACTGGGTCGTGGATTGATTCAAGATAATATTTATCGATTTATTTCTGTACATCTAACTGTGGACAACTAGTTGTAGGTTACTAACGAGGACAGCTGACTTAATAAACTTAAAACATCAAAATATATTAAAAGTGTTGTAAATATATTTTGAACATACTTTGATATATATGTATATATTGTTATAGGTTCGTGAATCAACCAGTGGCCAAGTCTTACTTCCCGACGAAGTAAAAAATCTGTGAAAGTGAGTTATAGTCCCACTTTTAAAATCTAATATTTTTGGGATGAGAATACATGCAGGTTTTATAAATGATTTACAAAATAGACACAAGTACGTGAAACTACATTCTATGGTTGAATTATCGAAATCGAATATGCCCCTTTTTATTAAGTCTGGTAATCTAAGAATTAGGGAACAGACACCCTAATTGACGCGAATCCTAAAGATAGATCTATTGGGCCTAACAAACCCCATCCAAAGTACCGGATGCTTTAGTACTTCGAAATTTATATCATATCCGAAGGGTGTCCCGGAATGATGGGGATATTCTTATATATGCATCTTGTTATTGTCGGTTACCAGGTGTTCACCATATGAATGATTTTTATCTCTATGTATGGGATGTGTATTGAAATATGAAATCTTGTGGTCTATTGTTACGATTTGATATATATAGGTTAAACCTATAACTCACCAACATTTTTGTTGACGTTTAAAGCATGTTTATTCTCAGGTGAATATTAAGAGCTTCCGCTGTTGCATACTAAAATAAGGACAAGATTTGGAGTCCATGTTTGTATGATATTGTGTAAAAACTGCATTCAAGAAACTGATTTCGATGTAACATATTTGTATTGTAAACCATTATGTAATGGTCGTGTGTAAACAGGATATTTTAGATTATCATTATTTGATAATCTACGTAAAGCTTTTTAAACCTTTATTTATGAAATAAAGGTTATGGTTTGTTTTAAAAATGAATGCAGTCTTTGAAAAACGTCTCATATAGAGGTCAAAACCTCGCAACGAAATCAATTAATATGGAACGTTTTTAATCAATAAGAACGGGACATTTCAGTTGGTATCCGAGCGTTGGTCTTAGAGAACCAGAAAATTTGCATTAGTGTGTCTTATCGAGTTTGTTAGGATGCATTAGTGAGTCTGGACTTCGACCGTGTTTACTTGAAAAATGATTGCTTAACAAATTTTGTTGGAAACTCTATATTTTTAACATGTGAATATTATGTGATATATTAATCTCTTAACGCGTTTGATATTATGTGATAGATGTCTACCTCTAGAACAAGTCCCATTGACTCACCTAATAATAATGAAGAGTCAAATGTAAATTGGAATGATTTGTGGACTGATTCACAAGTTCCCGAAGAGGAACCGGAAGAAGAGTCGGAACCGGAAGAAGAATCGGAACCGGAAGAAGAATCTGAACCGGATGAAGAAATAGAACCGGTGGGGGAAATAATAAAACGGTTAAGTAAAAGAAAATCCTCAACCAACCGACCAAGGTTAATTATGGTCAATGGTGTTTCCGCCAAGGAAGCAAAATATTGGGAGGATTACCAATTCTCCGATGAATCGGATTCCGACGAGAATTCCGATGATGTTATAGAAATTACCCCAACTGAATTTAAAAAGGCAAAAGAAAATAATAAGGGAAAGGGCATAAAAATAGAGAAATCTAATTCCAACCCCGATGAACTTTATATGTATCGTCAACGCCCGAAGTCCTTAAGTTGTAACAATGACCCGGGAACCTCTAAACCACCAGGTTTTTCTAAACCAACGTGGACAACGACGGCTCGTATTAGGGGAACATCATATATCCCTAGAAACTTGGCAAAACGAACCAAAACCGAAGAAGAAGAAACGAGCGAGTCGGAATAAGATAGTTGTATTCGTGTGGTGTAATATATGTAATATAGTGTTCTTATGCTTTATGATATATGTAAAAATTGCTTGTATTAATAAGTATTTTTTTTATGAATCTAACTCTTGTCTATTTTACAGTTTAAAAACACAAAATGGATAGACAACCCAATATTTTAAGAGACCTACCCGGAGACATGATTGATGAAATCTTGTCTAGAGTCGGCCAGAATTCTTCGGCACAACTATTTAAGGCGAGATCAGTTTGTAAGACATTCGAAGAACGTTCCAAGAATGTCTTGGTTTATAAGAGACTTTCGTTTGAAAGATGGGGGATATCACATTGGGAAACCCATAAGTTACGATGTGTTTACTTTGACGCATATATTGCGGGGAACCCAAATGCTATTTTACGCAACGGGTTAAGAAATTATTTTGACTCAATATATCCGAATATTGGACTTCGTGATTTAGAAAAAGCGGCTAACATGCAACATAAAGAAGCATGTTATGCTTACGGATTAGTAATGTTCGCTTCTCACCAAAGTGAGAACAAGAACATCGGGCTACAACTATTAAACAAAACGTTTCCACAAGTGACGGAGTCGGTAATTGGGGTAAGAAATGAGGTTTTTAGATTATTACGGGACTGTTGGACATTACGTAACCCTCGTCCCTTTGATGACGTTACAACACGCTGTCTTATCAACGGCCATAACGGTTATGTTGCACAAGACCAAGGATGGGAAGTAGTCCTAGTAAAACCAGAATGCATGACTTGTTTCTGGACGTATGAATTACGTGTCTTTATTGCCTTTGCTGAACGACTTGTGTACTAGCTAGAATTGTCTTCACAACTATCTTGTATCAAAGTTATTGTGTGCTATATTTCATGCTTTATGTAAAATAAGCGGTATTGTAAGTTTGTAAAATATTGTATAAAAGTTTGAACGCGAAATATTATTATAATCAGTTTTTCATATAGAATTGTAGTAGTTGAATTGTATATTAGCTACTAAGTATGAACTTAACGGGTAGGTACTACCCGAATTTAAACTTATAAAACGCTAATATGAAGAAAAAGCTTTTATAAATGAGTTCATATTATGCTACGAAATACTATTAACTACTCTTAATATTCTGTATGATTAACTTGTTCCATTTAACTATTTTGAAGGAAATGGCACCGACTACTCGACACACCGTGAATATGAATGAAGAGGAATTCCGTACTTTTCTAGCTTCAAACATAGCCGCAGTACAGGCTGCGCTACATACCAACAATAACCTTGGATCTAGCAGTACAGGAAATCGTGTAGGATGCACCTACAAAGAATTCACTGCCTGCAAACCTTTGGAATTTGATGGAACCGAAGGACCGATCGGATTGAAACGGTGGACCGAGAAGGTTGAATCGGTGTTTGCCATAAGTAAGTGTACTGAAGAGGACAAAGTGAAGTACGCTACGCATACCTTCACAGGTTCTGCGTTAACATGGTGGAATACCTATCTAGAGCAAGTGGGACAAGATGATGCGTACGCACTACCGTGGTCAGCATTCAAGCACTTGATGAACGAGAAGTACCGTCCCAGAACCGAGGTCAATAAGCTCAAGACAGAACTTAGAGGGTTACGAACCCAAGGATTTGATATTACCACGTACGAAAGACGATTCACAGAATTGTGCCTATTGTGTCCGGGAGCATTCGAAGATGAGGAAGAGAAGATCGACGCGTTTGTGAAAGGATTACCGGAAAGAATCCAAGAAGATATAAGTTCACACGAGCCCGCCTCCATACAACAGGCATGTAGAATGGCTCACAAACTAGTGAACCAGATTGAAGAAAGAATTAAAGAACAGACTGCTGAAGAGGCCAATGTGAAGCAAGTCAAAAGAAAGTGGGAGGAAAACGGTGATAAGAATCACCAATACAACAACAACAGCAATTACAACAATAATCGCAACAATTATCCCAACAATCGCAACATCAATCGCAACTACAACAAACGGCCCAACAACAACAACAACAACAACAGCAACTACAACAATCATCCCAACAACAATAATAACCGCAACAACAACAACAATCAGAAGCAACTATGCCAAAGGTGTGAAAAGAATCACTCGGGGTTCTGCACCAAATTTTGCAACAAGTGTAAAAGAAATGGTCATAGCGCGGCGAAGTGTGAGGTCTACGGACCAGGGGTTAATAGAACGAAAGGAACAAATGGTGTCGGAACGAGTAATGGTGGAGCAAGTAGTGTCGGAGCAAGTTATGCCAATGTAGTTTGTTATAAATGTGGAAAACCAGGCCACATTATTAGAAATTGCCCGAACCAGGAGAACACGAATGGACAAGGCCGTGGAAGAGTTTTCAATATTAATGCGGTAGAGGCACAGGAAGACCCGGAGCTTGTTACGGGTACGTTTCTTATTGACAATAAATCTGCTTACGTTTTATTTGATTCGGGTGCGGATAGAAGCTATATGAGTAGAGATTTTTGTGCTAAATTAAGTTGTCCATTGACGCCTTTGGATAGTAAATTTTTACTCGAATTAGCAAATGGTAAATTAATTTCAGCAGATAATATATGTCGGAATCGAGAAATTAAACTGGTTAGCGAAACATTTAAGATTGATTTGATACCAGTAGAGTTAGGGAGTTTTGATGTGATAATCGGTATGGACTGGTTGAAAGAAGTGAAAGCGGAGATCGTTTGTTACAAAAATGCAATTCGCATTATACGAGAAAAAGGAAAACCCTTAATGGTGTACGGAGAAAAGGGCAACACGAAGCTACATCTTATTAGTAATTTGAAGGCACAAAAACTAATAAGAAAAGGTTGCTATGCTGTTCTAGCACACGTCGAGAAAGTACAAACTGAAGAAAAGAGCATCAATGATGTTCCCATTGCAAAAGAATTTCCCGATGTATTTCCGAAAGAATTACCGGGATTACCCCCACATCGATCCGTTGAATTTCAAATAGATCTTGTACCAGGAGCTGCACCAATAGCTCGTGCTCCTTACAGACTCGCACCCAGCGAGATGAAAGAACTACAAAGCCAATTACAAGAACTTTTAGAGCGTGGTTTCATTCGACCAAGCACATCACCGTGGGGAGCTCCTGTTTTGTTTGTCAAGAAGAAAGATGGTACATTCAGGTTGTGTATCGACTACCGAGAGTTGAACAAACTTACCATCAAGAACCGCTACCCACTACCGAGAATCGACGACTTATTTGATCAACTACAAGGCTCGTCTGTTTATTCAAAGATTGACTTACGTTCCGGGTATCATCAAATGCGGGTGAAAGAAGATGATATTCCAAAGACTGCTTTCAGAACACGTTACGGTCATTACGAGTTTATGGTCATGCCGTTTGGTTTAACTAATGCACCAGCTGTGTTCATGGACCTTATGAACCGAGTGTGTGGACCATACCTTGACAAGTTTGTCATTGTTTTCATTGATGACATACTTATTTACTCAAAGAATGACCAAGAACACGGTGAACATTTGAGAAAGGTGTTAGAAGTATTGAGGAAGGAAGAATTGTACGCTAAGTTTTCAAAGTGTGCATTTTGGTTGGAAGAAGTTCAATTCCTCGGTCACATAGTGAACAAAGAAGGTATTAAGGTGGATCCGGTAAAGATAGAAACTGTTGAAAAGTGGGAAACCCCGAAAACTCCGAAACACATACGCCAGTTTTTAGGACTAGCTGGTTACTACAGAAGGTTCATCCAAGACTTTTCCAGAATAGCAAAACCCTTGACTGCATTAACGCATAAAGGGAAGAAATTTGAATGGAATGATGAACAAGAGAAAGCGTTTCAGTTATTGAAGAAAAAGCTAACTACGGCACCTATATTGTCATTGCCTGAAGGGAATGATGATTTTGTGATTTATTGTGACGCATCAAAGCAAGGTCTCGGTTGTGTATTAATGCAACGAACGAAGGTGATTGCTTATGCGTCTAGACAATTGAAGATTCACGAACAAAATTATACGACGCATGATTTGGAATTAGGCGCGGTTGTTTTTGCATTAAAGACTTGGAGGCACTACTTATATGGGGTCAAAAGTATTATATATACCGACCACAAAAGTCTTCAACACATATTTAATCAGAAACAACTGAATATGAGGCAGCGTAGGTGGATTGAATTATTGAATGATTACGACTTTGAGATTCGTTACCACCCGGGGAAGGCAAATGTGGTAGCCGATGCCTTGAGCAGGAAGGACAGAGAACCCATTCGAGTAAAATCTATGAATATAATGATTCATAATAACATTACTACTCAAATAAAGGAGGCGCAACAAGGAGTTTTAAAAGAGGGAAATTTAAAGGATGAAATACCCAAAGGATCGGAGAAGCATCTTAACATTCGGGAAGACGGAACCCGATATAGGGCTGAAAGGATTTGGGTACCAAAATTTGGAGATATGAGAGAAATGGTACTTAGAGAAGCTCATAAAACCAGATACTCAATACATCCTGGAACGGGGAAGATGTACAAGGATCTCAAGAAACATTTTTGGTGGCCGGGTATGAAAGCCGATGTTGCTAAATATGTAGGAGAATGTTTGACGTGTTCTAAGGTCAAAGCTGAGCATCAGAAACCATCAGGTCTACTTCAACAACCCGAAATCCCGGAATGGAAATGGGAAAACATTACCATGGATTTCATCACTAAATTGCCAAGGACTGCAAGTGGTTTTGATACTATTTGGGTAATAGTTGATCGTCTCACCAAATCAGCACACTTCCTGCCAATAAGAGAAGATGACAAGATGGAGAAGTTAGCACGACTGTATTTGAAGGAAGTCGTCTCCAGACATGGAATACCAATCTCTATTATCTCTGATAGGGATGGCAGACTTATTTCAAGATTCTGGCAGACATTACAGCAAGCATTAGGAACTCGTCTAGACATGAGTACTGCCTATCATCCACAAACTGATGGGCAGAGCGAAAGGACGATACAAACGCTTGAAGACATGCTACGAGCATGTGTTATTGATTTCGGAAACAGTTGGGATCGACATCTACCGTTAGCAGAATTTTCCTACAACAACAGCTACCATTCAAGCATTGAGATGGCGCCGTTTGAAGCACTTTATGGTAGAAAGTGCAGGTCTCCGATTTGTTGGAGTGAAGTGGGGGATAGACAGATTACGGGTCCGGAGATTATACAAGAAACTACCGAGAAGATCATCCAAATTCAACAACGGTTGAAAACCGCCCAAAGTCGACAAAAGAGCTACGCTGACATTAAAAGAAAAGATATAGAATTTGAAATTGGAGAGATGGTCATGCTTAAAGTTGCACCTTGGAAGGGCGTTGTTCGATTTGGTAAACGAGGGAAATTAAATCCAAGGTATATTGGACCATTCAAGATTATTGATCGTGTCGAACCAGTAGCTTACCGACTTGAGTTACCTCAACAACTCGCGGCTGTACATAACACTTTCCACGTCTCGAATTTGAAGAAATGTTTTGCTAAAGAAGATCTCACTATTCCGTTAGATGAAATCCAAATCAACGAAAAACTCCAATTCATCGAAGAACCCGTCGAAATAATGGATCGTGAGGTTAAAAGACTTAAGCAAAACAAGATACCAATTGTTAAGGTTCGATGGAATGCTCGTAGAGGACCCGAGTTCACCTGGGAGCGTGAAGATCAGATGAAGAAGAAATACCCGCATCTATTTCCAGAAGATTCGTCAACACCTTCAACAGCTTAAAATTTCGGGACGAAATTTATTTAACGGGTAGGTACTGTAGTGACCCGAACTTTTCCATGTTTATATATATATTAATTGAGATTGATATTTACATGATTAAATGTTTCCAACATGTTAAGCAATCAAACTTGTTAAGATTTGAATAATTGAAATAGGTTTCATATAGACAATTGACCACCCAAGTTGACCGGTGATTCACGAACGTTAAAACTTGTAAAAAAAAAAAACTATATGATGACATATATATGGTTATATATATAGTTAACATGATATTATGATAAGTAAACATATCATTAATTATATTAACAATGAACTACATATGTAAAAACAAGACTACTAACTTAATGATTTTGAAACGAGACATATATGTAACGTTTATCGTTGTAACGACACTTAATGTATATATATATCATATTAAGAGATATTCGTACATCATAATATCATGATAATATAATAATTTAAAATCTCTTTTGATATTATAAACATTGGGTTAACAACATTTAACAAGATCGTTAACCTAAAGGTTTCAAAACAACACTTACATGTAACGACTAACGATGACTTAACGACTCAGTTAAAATGTATATACATGTAGTGTTTTAATATGTATTTATACACTTTTGAAAGACTTCAATACACTTATCAAAATACTTCTACTTAACAAAAATTCTTACAATTACATTCTCGTTCAGTTTCATCAACAATTCTACTCGTATGCACCCGTATTCGTACTCGTACAATACACAGCTTTTAGATGTATGTACTATTGGTATATACACTCCAATGATCAGCTCTTAGCAGCCCATGTGAGTCACCTAACACATGTGGGAACCATCATTTGGCAACTAGCATGAAATATCTCATAAGATTACAAAAATATGAGTAATCATTCATGACTTATTTACATGAAAACAAAATTACATATCCTTTATATCTAATCCATACACCAACGACCAAAAACACCTACAAACACTTTCATTCTTCAATTTTCTTCATCTAATTGAACTCTCTCAAGTTCTATCTTCAAGTTCTAAGTGTTCTTCATAAATTCCAAAAGTTCTAGTTTCATAAAATCAAGAATACTTTCAAGTTTGCTAGCTCACTTCCAATCTTGTAAGGTGATCATCCAACCTCAAGAAATCTTTGTTTCTTACAGTAGGTTATCATTCTAATACAAGGTAATAATCATATTCAAACTTTGGTTCAATTTCTATAACTATAACAATCTTATTTCAAGTGATGATCTTACTTGAACTTGTTTTCGTGTCATGATTTTGCTTCAAGAACTTTGAGCCATCCAAGGATCCATTGAAGCTAGATCCATTTTTCTCTTTTCCAGTAGGTTCATCCAAGGAACTTAAGGTAGTAATGATGTTCATAACATCATTCGATTCATACATATAAAGCTATCTTATTCGAAGGTTTAAACTTGTAATCACTAGAACATAGTTTAGTTAATTCTAAACTTGTTCGCAAACAAAAGTTAATCCTTCTAACTTGACTTTTAAAATCAACTAAACACATGTTCTATATCTATATGATATTCTAACTTAATGATTTAAAACCTGGAAACACGAAAAACACCGTAAAACCGGATTTACGCCGTCGTAGTAACACCACGGGCTGTTTTGGGTTAGTTAATTAAAAACTATGATAAACTTTGATTTAAAAGTTGTTATTCTGAGAAAATGATTTTTATTATGAACATGAAACTATATCCAAAAATTATGGTTAAACTCAAAGTGGAAGTATGTTTTCTAAAATGGTCATCTAGACGTCGTTCTTTCGACTGAAATGACTACCTTTACAAAAACGACTTGTAACTTATTTTTCCGACTATAAACCTATACTTTTTCTGTTTAGATTCATAAAATAGAGTTCAATATGAAACCATAGCAATTTGATTCACTCAAAACGGATTTAAAATGAAGAAGTTATGGGTAAAACAAGATTGGATAATTTTTCTCATTTTAGCTACGTGAAAATTGGTAACAAATCTATTCCAACCATAACTTAATCAACTTGTATTGTATATTATGTAATCTTGAGATACCATAGACACGTATACAATGTTTCGACCTATCATGTCGACACATCTATATATATTTCGGAACAACCATAGACACTCTATATGTGAATGTTGGAGTTAGCTATACAGGGTTGAGGTTGATTCCAAAATATATATAGTTTGAGTTGTGATCAATACTGAGATACGTATACACTGGGTCGTGGATTGATTCAAGATAATATTTATCGATTTATTTCTGTACATCTAACTGTGGACAACTAGTTGTAGGTTACTAACGAGGACAGCTGACTTAATAAACTTAAAACATCAAAATATATTAAAAGTGTTGTAAATATATTTTGAACATACTTTGATATATATGTATATATTGTTATAGGTTCGTGAATCAACCAGTGGCCAAGTCTTACTTCCCGACGAAGTAAAAAATCTGTGAAAGTGAGTTATAGTCCCACTTTTAAAATCTAATATTTTTGGGATGAGAATACATGCAGGTTTTATAAATGATTTACAAAATAGACACAAGTACGTGAAACTACATTCTATGGTTGAATTATCGAAATCGAATATGCCCCTTTTTATTAAGTCTGGTAATCTAAGAATTAGGGAACAGACACCCTAATTGACGCGAATCCTAAAGATAGATCTATTGGGCCTAACAAACCCCATCCAAAGTACCGGATGCTTTAGTACTTCGAAATTTATATCATATCCGAAGGGTGTCCCGGAATGATGGGGATATTCTTATATATGCATCTTGTTATTGTCGGTTACCAGGTGTTCACCATATGAATGATTTTTATCTCTATGTATGGGATGTGTATTGAAATATGAAATCTTGTGGTCTATTGTTACGATTTGATATATATAGGTTAAACCTATAACTCACCAACATTTTTGTTGACGTTTAAAGCATGTTTATTCTCAGGTGAATATTAAGAGCTTCCGCTGTTGCATACTAAAATAAGGACAAGATTTGGAGTCCATGTTTGTATGATATTGTGTAAAAACTGCATTCAAGAAACTGATTTCGATGTAACATATTTGTATTGTAAACCATTATGTAATGGTCGTGTGTAAACAGGATATTTTAGATTATCATTATTTGATAATCTACGTAAAGCTTTTTAAACCTTTATTTATGAAATAAAGGTTATGGTTTGTTTTAAAAATGAATGCAGTCTTTGAAAAACGTCTCATATAGAGGTCAAAACCTCGCAACGAAATCAATTAATATGGAACGTTTTTAATCAATAAGAACGGGACATTTCAAAGTGGGGGATAGACAGATTACGGGTCCGGAGATTATACAAGAAACTACCGAGAATATCATCCAAATTCAACAACGGTTGAAAACCGCCCAAAGTCGACAAAAGAGCTACGCTGACATTAAAAGAAAAGATATAGAATTTGAAATTGGAGAGATGGTCATGCTTAAAGTTGCACCTTGGAAAGGCGTTGTTCGATTTGGTAAACGAGGGAAATTAAATCCAAGGTATATTGGACCATTCAAGATTATTGATCGTGTCGGACCAGTAGCTTACCGACTTGAGTTACCTCAACAACTCGCGGCTGTACATAACACTTTCCACGTCTCGAATTTGAAGAAATGTTTTGCTAAAGAAGATCTCACTATTCCGTTAGATGAAATCCAAATCAACGAAAAGCTTCAATTCATCGAAGAACCCGTCGAAATAATGGATCGTGAGGTTAAAAGACTTAAGCAAAACAAGATACCAATTGTTAAGGTTCGATGGAATGCTCGTAGAGGACCCGAGTTCACCTGGGAGCGTGAAGATCAGATGAAGAAGAAATACCCGCATCTATTTCCAGAAGATTCGTCAACACCTTCAACAGCTTAAAATTTCGGGACGAAATTTATTTAACGGGTAGGTACTGTAGTGACCCGAACTTTTCCATGTTTATATATATTAATTGAGATTTATATTTACATGATTAAATGTTTCCAACATGTTAAGCAATCAAACTTGTTAAGACTTGATTAATTGAAATAGGTTTCATATAGACAATTGACCACCCAAGTTGACCGGT